>NW_021820738.1:0-233656 GCF_901001135.1 Rhinatrema bivittatum | reverse complement strand
TCCCCAAAGGGGTTATGTTCGTAGGAGGACCAGTGGTACAGCTGGTGCCAAGGGCCAGGGCTGGAGTGGAAATGCTCAGATGGTGAGCATGAAGCCAGCTAGGATGGGGGACCTGTACCGCCTCCCGCTAGGGCTGTGGGAGTTCCTGGTGCTGGGCTCGCGAGGAGATGCTGTGACATGTTCTGTGCAGCCTGCAGGCTTTGCACATCTGCATCAGGTAATGCATTAGTAAAGATAGGTGATCGACTTGCATCTGGATGGCTGCTTTATCATTGATTTCCTTGGGGGTGAGCTGCGTGATAGTACTGAGGGCACCGGTGCTGCTGCTGCTACCCTCCGATGTTTTTTATCCATGGCCCCCATTTTTTGCCGCGAATTATTCTTTCCGTTAGGAGTATTTTGGGCCCCTGCTCCATGCTTTGTGGTTCCCTTGATGGAAACCTTTTGCTCCTCGAAGCAGCCCCAGATGCCCTTCCTCCTCCCGTCTGCTTCTAGCTCCCCTGCAGTCAGAAATGCCAGCGGGCGAGAGGACCTCTGGGTTGGAACCAGAGTGTTCCCACACCAGTGGGTACCTCGGGGTCACGGGTACCTAAAACCCTCGCAGTGCACTGTGCTGAGGCCTGCCCAGCTACAGCTGAGGAGTCGGACCTCTAGGGACATCCATACGTTGGCAGCACCTCCTAAGAGACGAGTATTGGCTGAATCACGAGCCAAATAAAGTAGAATAAAGAGAACTTTTTTTTTTTGTTTTGGAGCAGCGGGGAACCGGCTGGCGCATCTCTACATTCAGGGCCGAGAGGCAGATACAGCCCCAGGATCCCACACAAAGTTTCCCCAGAAAGGTGCAGCAGCTCAGACTTCCTTGTCGGAAGATATTCAATTATAAAGAGCTCCTTATGCAAGGTTAGTAAATTTTAAAAGGGATCTTACTGCCAAGGAATCCCCTTATTTTTCTTTTTGGAGACCCAAAGCCATGGAATCTGAAAACAGCTCCGCACGGGGGGCCACAGAAGGAAAGAAGCTGGCTCGATGGTGCCGGGGTGATTTAAATCACCCGCCGGCTGCCTCCCCCAATGTCAGTGACGGGTGCTCCACCCTCTGCTAATCATGCGGTCCAGCGTCGGGGCGTGCCTTGACGTCACTGCCCCCCGACGCCGGACCAATCAGGGGGGGAAGCACCATCATCAATGTGCTCAACGTCGTGGCGCTGGCGACCCAAGGCTGGTGCTATTCTTGTCGGCATATGGAGGGGAAGGGGGGATCGAACCCCTCCCAATAGTTCTACTTCACAGGGCATGGGGACGGCTGCCAGCACGGGTGCATCGGGTGCCCGGTTATTTGTGGCGCCCGTACATCCATGCCTAGGAGGCCGCTCATTTCTCTGAATACAGCAGTTCACCAGTCACATAAACCCAATCATTTCCTCTTTGGAGTTCTCCACTCATCCAAAGCTATGAGATGGAACTGAGGAGATCCAAGAAGCCACTGCAGCATGAGAACTACCATACATTTGCAGTGAAAACATCTTGCCTTTGCAGAAGCTTCTGGAAAATTTATGTCCATTAACTGCTGAGCACAGTCACATGACCCACTGGTATGACTGGTGAAATGCTATCTTCAGAGGACACCTGTAACAGGTAAGAAACTTAGCTATAGGCTGCTAGTTGTAATTCACTTTAAGCAGAAACAATATGCATCTAGATTGAAGTATTCAAAATATTTAGTAGATACGCTGAGAATATCACAATTCCTAATTAAACATAAATAAAACTATTGCACTGTACAATATGAACTATATTTATTGAAGGATATTTTTTATTTACAAATAGCCAAGATATCAGTACAATTACCTTATTTATTTTTCTATACCGATATTCGATTCAGAATTTCACACCGGTTTACATATAACGGAAATGTCTGAAGGCAAGCCTCTTAACAACAAAATACAGTGTAACAGTTTTAACAAAGTAACTAAAATAAACTATAGGAACAAAAACAAACTAAATTTACAATAACATTTCTCGCAGTAAAAATTTACTGATTTGATTTGCTATGTTCCTGCCAGAGGGGGGAGATGGCAGTGCTATAGGGAAAAGAAAAAAAAAAAGGGGGGGGGGAATGGGAGCTGTGATTAACTTTCTGAGAGGAATGCTTTCAGAAAGAGCCATGTTTTGAGGTTCTTTCTGAAGGATGGCGTAGAAGGGTCAGTTCCGAGTAGAGTTGGGAGAGTGTTCCAGATGTGGGGACCTACTATTGATGCAGCACGAACTCTTGTGGTTACTTGATGAACTTTAATGGAAGGAGTTGTAAGTAGACCAGTATCGGATGAGCGGAGGTTTCTTGTAGGGATGCATGGATTCAGTGGTTTTTGTAACCAAGTGGTATTGTCATGGATTGCTTTGTGGATGAGCATGAGAGTCTTATATTGAGACATGAATGGTATGGGTAGCCAGTGTAATTGTTTGAGTACAGGTGTGATGTGATCTGATTTTTTGTTGTTTGTTAGTGATCTTGCGGCTGTATTTTGAAGGAGTTGGAGGGGCTTGGTGGCAGCGGGCAGGCCTATTAGGAGGATATTGCAGTAATCTTACTTGGTGAAGAGGAGGGATTATAATACTATCCGGTAGTCTGGAAGATGTAGCAGAGGTTTGAGTTTCTTAAGGATTTGTAGTTTGTAAAAGCCTTCTTTTATTAGTGTGTTGATATGATTTTTAAAGTTCAGTTCCTTATCCAGGGTGATTCCAAAGTCTCTGACTGTTGCGGGCATTTTGTATTTAAGCAGTATTGTAGGATCGGTGGGGGGCATTGATGCTTTGCTGGAAAAGTGTAGAATTTCCGTTTTGCTCTGAGAGTGAGTGCCATTTGTGAGAGGATGTCTTTTATATCAGTAAGATATATTTCCCATTGATTAAGTGTATTCTTGATGTTATCTTTGATGGGAAACAGAATCTGAACATCATCGGCATATAGGAAATATGACAGGCCTACTTTAAGGTAGTTGCATAATGGGAACATATAAACATTGAAAAGGGTTGGGGATAGGGAAGAGCCTTGAGGGACTCCTTGTGGTAGGGGAATTAGTTCTGATGTTTTATTTTTGTGTGTTACCTTGAAAGATCTGTTGGAGAGGAATGATTAGAACCATTGAAGGATGGTGCCATGGAGACCAATTTCTCTTAGCCTGTGGAGAAGGATCTTATGGTTGACAGAGTCAAATGCGGCAGAGATGTCAAGAAGTATTAGGACAAAAGAGGTCCCTTTGTCAAATCCCCGAAGTATTGTATCCATAAGGGTAAGTAGTAGTGATTCCGTGCTGTGACCTTTCTTGAAACTATGTTGGGCGGGAAGAAGTATATTTTGGTTTTCTAGGAATTCTGAAAGTTGGTGGTTAACTGTTTTCTCTATAATCTTGGCCAGGAATGGTAGGTTGGAGATGGGCCGGTAATTGGACAGGATGGTCTGATCCAGTTGAGGCTTTTTTAGAATAGGCTTTACTACTGTACATTTAAGGGAGTCTGGGAGGCGACCTTGTTCGAGAGAAAGGTTGACAATGTTTGTGATGGATCTTGCTAGGCAGTTTGGGATTAGTTTGAGGGTTTTTGTTGGTATGGGGTCGAGTGGGTGGGCTGCTGGGTTGATTTTTTGGATGATGGTTTCCACCTCAGAGGAGGCAATGGTCTCAAATTGTGACCAAATTGGTATAATTAAGGATGAAGGTGCCGAGAGTTCAGGGTTGATAGGCAAGTTTTTTTGGGCTTAGTTCCGATGTTTTGTCTTTAAGGTATTGGGCGAATTTTTGACTGGATATTGTTGGGATATCTTTTTGGAGAGCGTTGTTGATAGGCCGAGTCAGTTGGGTGACATAATCAAATAGGACTTTCGTATTGTATTGGTAGTCATGAATTTTTTTAGTGTAGTAATTCCTTTTAGCCATGTTGATGTCATCTGAATATATGTAGAGCAGTGTTCTGTAGGGTTTTTTCTCCAGGCTTTTTCTGCATGTCTTAATAGGCATTTTTTGTTTTTTAGATCTTAGTTATACCAAGGTTTTCTTTGTTTAGCTGAGGTTTTGATGGTTGGGCATACAATTTTTGCAGTTTCCGTATTGATTGCAATCCATGGGTTATCTGCAGATATGGTGTCTGATGTGTCCAATTGTTTTAGGGCCTCAGGAAGGGTTTTTTCTAGGATCTTGCTGGGGCATGTTTTGATGAATTCAATGAGTTTTTTTTCATTGTGAGCGTGGATACATGAGTAATCAACTTGAAATTTGGTTTGAATTAACTTGTGGTCTGACCAGGGAACGGTGGTGGTAGAAGGGGGTGAGTTGAGTGTTACTTTGCTGTTGCTGAATATCAAATCCAGAATGTGGCCTGATTTTTGAGTGGGGGAGTTGATTATTTGGTTGAAGCCCATAGCAGTTAGTGTGTTAAGGAGGAGCTCACATGATGGAGAGAAGAGAGATTTGTCAATGTGGAGATTGAAATCTCCTAATATGATGGTAGATAGGGGTGTGCATTTGTTCCCTACGAATTGGGAATCCACAATGTATAGGGCCTTATTCGTTGTATTCGTGGAGAATCGAAACGTATCACGATGGCTGCCCCTGTGACATAGTGAGGGCAAAGGCTATCGGCGCCATTTTGAATACTGGCAACCGACGGCCAGAGGGCAGGAGTTCGCTGCTGGACCCCTGCTGGACTTTTGGCAAGTCTTGTGGGGGGTCAGAAGGGCCCCCCAAGACTTGCCAAAAGTCCCTGGTGGTCCAGCGGGGGTCCGGGAGCGATCTCCTGCACTCGGGCCATCGACTGCCAGTAATCAAAATGCCGCTGATAGTCATTGCCCTTACTATGTCTCAGGGGCTACGGTGCCATTGGTCAGCCCCTGTCACATGGTAGGAGCACAAGATGGCGCTGATGACCATGTGACAGGGGCTGACCAATGGCACCGGTAGCCCCTGTGACATAGTAGGTCAAAGGCTATCGGCGCCATTTTGAAACTGGCAGCCGAGGGTGTGAGTGCAGAGGATAGCTCCCGGACACCCCGCTGGACCACCAGGGAGTTTTGGTAAGTCTTGGGGAGTCAGGAGGGTGGGGGGTTGTAATTAATTTAATTTTAGCAGGGAAACGAATAGGAATTGACGTATAGAACGTATCGGGGGACCCCTTGCTGAATGCAACGTATCTGCCCCCCCCCCCCCCCGACAAATACGAATCCTGAATGCAACGTATGGCGCCCCTCTGCACATCCCTAATGGTAGGGTGATTGGTGTTGATAGAGGAAGATATGGTTTCGATGAGGGGGCCGGGATCTTTGAGAATGCCTGGAGGGGCATATACCAGCAGGATTTGCAGGGCTTTAGACTGGAAGAGGCTGATTTCAAGGGGTAGTAGAGGGTTGATGGGGAAAATATTGAATTTAAGTTTTTTGGTTGCTAGAAACAGCAGGCCGCCTCCTTTTTGACTTGGTCTTGGGATGGAGAAGATATTGTAATTGCTTGTTGGTAATTGATTGATGAGGGGGATATCTGAGCATTTTATAACGGGGGGATTATGTAACAACAAAAAGAACATTTTACACTTTGTCATAAATTTAAGAAAAATGGAAGGAAAGGAGTAAGTGAATGCATTATCTTATTTTTATGTATCCTTCTTGGTATGATGGTATTCCCAGAGCTACAACATTTTATTTGCAAGGAGAGTTCAGTAGCAGCAGTATACGTTATTAGTTAATATTAACATATAAATCAACCTAAAATGCATTAACCTGCCCATTGTTAAAATTATTCAATGACATTCACAGATGTTTCCTAATAGATTGGAGTAATAAAAAATAAGTAAGAGATAAAACAGTAAGAGATAAAACAGATGCAATTTCTCATGAACCATGAGGAAAAGTCAAAACATGAATTAGAATTCTAGCCTGTCTAGATCAATCTCTCTAATGCCGCTCTCTCTTTTTAACCTTCATTAAGATTAAAGCTTTCACTGCCAAGTTTCTGCTGAATTGAAAATTCACTTTCCCATTTTTATAGGATCTCAGTCAAAATTTATTTTTACTGTAAGTCACCCAATCCCAAGGTGGCTAATAATGGCTGCATAAGGTACTTACTAAATATTGTACAAAGTTCTGAATGCAAGTAAGCTTCTATAGTAAGAATAGGCTGACTTATTTTGAGTATTTAAGTGTTAGGTCACGTCTCTGCATTAAAATTCAGACTTGATAAAATAGGAAAGGAAACTTTGAAAACCTGATGCCACATCATTATATATGACCATTTGTCTTAGCAATGGCACAGCACTGCTACAAACAGCAATAATGTCCTTCATGATAAAGAGGCAACGACAGAAGGTCAGTGCGGTGATTTGCAATATAATGGACTAATTATCGGTAAACTGTGTTTTACTTGACATGATTTCAGTTCCTAGCTTGTCACAGGGCCTGTATTTCAATAAAGGTTTCTTGGCAGAATAAAAATGTTGGCAACTTTGTTCCATAGACAGAGCTGGTCTAAACTGATCTATGTTGGCTTAACCAGCACAACCACTAACTTGTAACTTGTTTCCCAAGCATTATCTAGACATCTCATGATGAACAAATTTAGCAAAGTGCTCAAAGCAGTCTAAAAATATTTCAGATTCCTGCAATAGAAGTTTATCACCCGAGCTTTGTACTTTCAAGGCTTTCCATAACTCTGTTGGAAATTTGGGGGATTTCTTGCTGAAGAGCTTATTTTTGTGACTATTTATAACTTTTAATCTGTCCAGGGTTGAAAATGCCACTGGAGATGCCCGCATAAGGCTAGAGGTTTCAAGGTCATAGATGCTGAATTTATTCTCAACATATAGCTGACAATGTAATTGTAAGTCATCTTCCATGTATGAAAATGAAAGGAGAATACATTTGCATAATGAAGCATATTTAAAGCAAATAATGAATGCAGGGTCAACTTGTATGGAATGACGGGGGACAGCACCAGCATACATAAACTGGCTGGGGATGATGTCCATGCAGTTAAAAGACCAACCTACACAGGATGATAGAAGCATGATGGGAGGTTCAGTATCACAAGCATGAACAGAGCTGATGAGAACAGATTGCAGGGGGGTAGCACAGAGAAGATGAGAAGGCTGTATCTCTCCCCAAATGAACAATTAAAAGGGCGTTAAAAAAATGTAAATATTAAAATGTATAAGGTTAAAAGTTGTCAACATTGGTATTTGCATATTGCTCTGGACCATTGATGTGATGCATAGATTAATACAGGTCTAGCATGTATTTTTAATTAAACTAATGGTGTCTGATAATTTGGTGGGGTTTTTAGGACAGGCGATGTATCATGTCCTTAAATTCATTTGTCAAACAAGTCCTAGTCAGAGATTAATAGTGGACTCAACAAATAAAAAGCAATTAGGTAAAGCCTGTCTGGAAAAATATGTAGGCACCCAATTATCAAAGGCTAAAGGAATGGCATTTTATTTTGACTTCTAAAGATTGGCAATTCATCCCTGGCTGATTTGGCCTCCAATAAGCAAATACTAGCAGTCAAATATTGGGTTTTCTCAAACATTTCCTGTCATAAAAGGGGATTTCTTGGCTGCTGTTCAGACTGTTTTATAACTCCAAAAGACATTTGAAAGGGTCTGAACATACTCGGCATGCAAGAGGTGGAGGACGCCTATATTTTCCATTGTCATGCTTCACTCTGCTTTTTTTCCCCACACTAGTAATTCAGCCCCTTAGATCAGAGACAGATTGTCGGAAAATATCAGCCCAGATTTTTTTTAAAAACTAGCCCACAGGATATCTGTTTGACTCCCGTATGCACTTCCTGTGCAGCACGTGCTTTAACAGCTCTCGAAGGCATACCAAGCTGACCCTTGGAAGGTACACTGTGACCTGCAGCGCATATGCCTCTGTTGGAAGAACTGAGTCAAAATATTTTCAATATAATTTCACATTTTTCCTAATTTAAGAAATATACCATGCCCTAGGCAAGGGATGAGCAAACTGAGCAGCAAGACCCTCCTTCCATCCATGCTATCTATCTATATAAATTGGGCAATGCATAAATGATATGAAGTGCTCGGTGAGAATATAGCAAAACGTACTGCAGGACCAAAGCACTAATATACACTGTTCACATTAAAACAAACATTTTTATTCATAAATAGTAAACATTAAAATAAATAAGCAGTTTCTAGTCTATTCATAAATCGTTTGGCAGAGCATGTATAGAAAATAATCTGTACAATGACAACTGTTTAACAAAGTGAAAATTTTATACGGCAATAGTTACACCATATATAATAATCACTGGAACCTAGCTGTAAATAAGTTAGTACCCAAAAATAGACATGCCACAAATATATATAGTGAGTGAATGATGAAAACCTCAGTAATCATATAGTGACAAGGATGATGTCGTTAAATTGTCACTGTTTTAAATCATATGTAATGATGATACCCTGTGTACAGTGTCTACAATCTCACACATACATTCATACAACTAAAACAAAACTGATAGACTACTGTTGTTCTTCCTGATTTCCTGACAAGAGTTGTACAAGGGTATTACGTGCTTTAGATGGAACTTCAGTCTTTTGCTTGCCATCCATGACTTAGCTCCTGGTGGCAGCTCCAAAACTGCATTCCCTCCTGCAGATGGCATCAGCTTCCTTGGAAACATTGGTTCTGGCACAGTAACTCCTCGGTTTCTTCCCTTACAAAATACCCAGCATCCCCATCTCTTTGCCCCCACCCCCCCCACCCATAGTGCCCAGCATTGCCCAATGCAGTCCAGATGTATTCCATGCATTAAGAAAGGTGAAAGGAAGGCAAAACGATTACCGGCATGGTTAAAAGGTGAAGTGAAAGAGGCTAATTTAGCCAAAAAAAATCCTTCAAAAATTGGAAGAAGGAACCATTTGAAGAAAAAAGGAAAAAGCATAAGCACTGTCAAGTTAAGTGTAAAACATTGATAAGATAGGCTCAGAGAGAATTTTAAATGAGGTTGGCCATAGAGGCAAAAACTCATAATAAAAACTTTAAAAAATTTATTTTTATTTATTTAAAATCTTTTCTATACCGTCGTTAAGTAATATACCATCACAACGGTTTACATACAGATACATAAATTAAAGTTGGTAGATGTGTACAGTAGTACATTTTAACAAGTGCCAATAAGGTTCGGTTTCATTGTCGTAATAAATCTTAAAGTGAGGTAAGTCTTGACCATATATACATGTAAGTTACTTATTTACAGGTATAATTCTCATGCTCTGTGTAATTCTATTTAGTTAGCCATGAGATAAACCAATAAACTACCACAACGCACATGTTAAGAACAATGCCATGTGCTTGTGATCTTCTGCCTGTTCCTGCATACTTTCTATTCTCCATTCTCTTTGTAAAAAGCTTGTTTAAAAAGCCAGGTTTTTAAACTTTTTTTTAAAGGTTTTAAGGTCTCTTTGTAATCTGATCTCTAGTGGCATTGTGTTCCACAGTGTGGGACCTGCTAACTTGGGTTAGTCTAGCTGTCCTGACTGAAGGAATGGTTAGGAGTACTTTGTTGGCTGATCTTAGGATTCTTTGTTGGAAGTGTACCCATAGTGCTGTGTTCAGCCAGTCTGCCTTTTCGTCATGTATTAATTTATGTATTGTACATAGGGTTTTGTATTGGATTCTGTGTTCTATGGGTAACCAGTGTAATTCTGCTAGAGTTTCAGTGATATGGTCCCTCCTTCTTTTACCGGTAAGTATTCTTGCTGCTGTGTTTTGTAGTATTTGAAGTGGTCTTAACGTTGTATGCGGGAGTCCTAGTAACAGCGCATTACAGTAGTCAGTGCTAGAGAATATTAGTGCCTGGAGCACTGTTCAAAAGTTTGCAGGTGTTAGTAAGAGTTTTAGTTTCCTGAGAATCATGAGTTTTGCGTAGCCTTCTTTTACTTTTAATGATATGTGCTGTTTTAGACTGAGTTCTGTGTCTATTATTATTTCGTGGTTCCATACCTTTTCAGCAATATCCAAAGCAAGAAACCTGAGATGAAATTGGGTGGACCATTAGATGACTGAGGAGTTAAAGGGGCTCTTAGGGAAGATAAGGCCATTGAGGAAAGACTAAATTAATTCTTTGCTTCTGTGTTTACTAATGAGGATGTTGGGGAGATACCGGTTTCGGAGATGGTTTTCAAGGGTGATGAGTCAGATGAGTTGAATCAAATCACTGTGAACCTGGAAGAGGTAGTAGGCCAGATTGACAAACTAAAGAGTAGCAAATCACCTGGACCGGATGGTATGCACCCCAAGGTTCTGAAGGAACTCAAAAATGAAATTTCAGATCTATTAGGGATCTCTACATGGACTAGTGCTTTTCAATATATTTATAAATGATCTGGAAAGGAATACAATGAGTGAGGTTATCAAATTTGCAGATGATACAAAAATTATTCAGAGTAGTTAAATCACAAGCAGATTATGATTAATTGCAGGAGGATCTTGTGAGTCTGGAAGATTGGGCATCCAAATGGCAGATGAAATTTAATGTGGACAAGTGCAAGTTGTTGCATATTTGGAAAAATAACCCATGCTGTAGTTAACATGATGTTAGGTTCCATATTAGAAGTTACCACCCAGGAAAAAGTTCTAGGCATCATGGTGGATAATACATTGAAATAATCGGCTCAGTGTGCTGTAGCAATCAAAAAAGAAAACAGAATGTTAAGAACTATTAGGAAGGGAATGGTGAATAAAACGGAAAATGTCATCATGCCTCTATATCGCTCCATGGTGAGACTGCGCCTTGAGTATTGGGTACAGTTCTGGTCACCGTATCTCAAAAAAGATATAGTTGTACTGAAGAAGGTACAGAGAAGGGTGACCAAAATGATAAAGGGGATGAAATAGCTCCTTGATGAGGAAAGGCTAAAGAGGTTAGGGCTGTTCAGCTTGAAGAAGAGATGGTTTAGGGGGGGATATGATAGAGGTCTATAAAATCATGAGAATTCTAGAATGGGTAGATGTGAATCTGTTATTTACTAGAGATGAGCTTCGTTTTTTCATATCTGGACATATTTTGGTTCGGGCGCTTCGTCGAAAATTTCGTTTTTAGGCGGATCATTTTTTGTCTGCGTGGATCAGGAAAACGAGTCGAAGAAAAAATTTAAAAAAAATAGGAAAAAAAAAGAATCGGGGGAAAAAAACCACCCCAACCCTTCAAATTTACTGTATTACAAACCCCCCACCATCCCAATCCTTCCCCAAGACTTACTAAAAGCCCTGGTGGTCCACCGGGGTCCTGCGAGCGAGCTCCTGAACTCGGGCCGTCGGCTGCCAGTATTCAAAATGGCGCCGATAGCCTTTACCCTTACTATGTCACAGGGGCTACTGGTGCCATTGGTCAGCCCCTGTCACATGGTAGGAGCACAAGATAGCGCCAGCCGTCCATTGCTCCTACCATGTGACAGGGGCCGACCAATGGCATTGGTAGCCCCTGTGACATCGTAAGGGCAAAGGGCCATTGACGCCATTTTGATTCATAGCAGGCCCAATGGCCCAGAGGGAGAGCGTGCTCGTGGGACCCCGCTGGACCACCAGGACTTTTAGTAAGTCTTGGGGAGGGATCGGGATGATGGGGGGGTTGTAAGAAAGTAAAATGGAAGGGTTGGGGTGTGTGGTTTTTTTTTAAATAAATGTGCCCCTCCCCCCCCCGGTACTAACCCGAAAAACGAATTTTCCCCGAAGTTCGGGGAAAATCCATTTCGTGGTTCAGGTCCCCCAAACTACTACGAATTAGGCAATTTTGTTGAAATTGCCTAATTTGTGATAAACGAATGGACATCTCTATTATTTGCTCTTTCAGATAATAGGACCAGGGGGCACTCCATGAAGTTAGCAAGTAGCACATTTAAAACAAATTGGAGAAAATTCTTTTTCACTCAATGCACAATTAAGCTCTGGAATTTGTTGCCAGAGGATGTGGTTAGTGTAGTTAGGTTTAAAAAAGGTTTGGATAAGTTATTGGAGGAGAAGTCTAACTGCTATTAATAAAGTTGACTTAGGGAATAGCCTCTGCTATTACTGGCATCAGTAGCATGGGATCTACTTAGTGTTTGGGTACTTGCCAGGTACTTGTAGCTTGGTTTGGCTACTGTTGGAAACACAATGATGGGCTTAATCGACCCTTGGTCTGACGCAGTATAGTAATTTCTTATGTTCTTATATTCTGATGTTCTCTCTGTCTCTCCCTCTCCCTGCCCAGCAACTCTTCATCTCCCCCTACAGGATTTTGCTCCACTCCATGCCTAGCATATTAGAATCACCCAATCTCAATGCCTTCTTTCTCTCCTCTTTCTCTCTCTCCACTCACCCTCATCCACCCAGCATCCTCTTTCTCAATAGTTCCAACTGCTTAGTATCTTCTCTCCCTGTCCACCCCCACACACACTCAGTGCCTTCTTGCTTTCTCTACCATGCAACCTGCTCAAGCTTTCTCTCTCTCCACCCCTACACGCTCAGTATTTATACTCTCTCCACCCCCACCCACTCAACACATACACTGTCTAGCACAACCTCATCACCTTCAACACACACGGGAGTGGGAACAAACATTGGCATGGCACACTGAGAACAGAGACCAGAGGAAGTACTGAAACCCCTCTGTCTTTGATTCAGGTAAAACTTCCCCACCACCCTCGGCCTCCTGTAGCCACTACCTTTCAGTTGAACTAGCAGCTAAGACCATGCCCGGAAACCCAGCTACTGGACCAAGGCACAGCTGAGGGACTACAGAAATCGCCTCAGAAATTCTCAACTGGGGGAGGGACCTTTAGGATTCACCACAGGAAAGTGGGGCTTTCATTTCCTGAATATAGAATTTAAAATTTCTCCTTTCAAAAAGCTCAGAGAAATCGCCATTGGGAGATGCACGCCCACCATCTGCTGGAGATGGAAAATACTGGCAAGCTGGGGTCACTGCAGGGTTATATATTCTGTGACATAAGCTTGCTCCATCTCCATCTGCTGGTAGGGGAGCATAAACCCACTTGTCCTGGGTCCATCTGTCTACATGCTAGGAAATGTGATATTTAAGCACGCTTGGGTTTTATGTATTCAGTACTAGTAGGGTAAAACTAACAGGAAGTCTGTGAGTTGCATTAGCTATAGAATCTTATATGATTATCTATCTAGCCTAGTAGAGGGTCAAAAAGAAGAGATGACAAAGTAAACTTAAAATAGAGTGACAGTATGGCTGTGTCGTGCTTCCAAAATATTTTGAGCAAGGTCAACAAACATGCATCGTCAGCATTCTCAGAAAGCATCAAGGGAAGGTGGCAAGTTTCCCGCATAGGCCGCAGGTAGACTTGCCTACTCTTCCCAAATAAAGATGAGGAGGAGTGGTCTTTACGGGCTCAAGCTTGTATGGTTGGTAGATGGGGACATCTTTAGGGGTAGATTTTATAAATCTACGCGCACGCACTTTTGTTCGCGCACCAGGTGCAAACAAAAGTATGCTGAATTTTATAAGATACGCGCGTAGCTGCACGTATCTTATAAAATCTAGGGTCAGCGCGTGCAAGGGGGTGCACATTTGTGCACCTTGCGCGTGCTGAGCCCTGCGCGCACTGCCCATTTCCTCCGAGGCCGCTCCGAAATCGGAGCGCCTCGGAGGGAACTTTCCTTTCACCCCTTCGCACCTTCCCCTCTCTTGCCCTACCTAACCCACCCCCCGGCCCTAGCTAAACCCCCCCTACCTTTATCCGCGAAGTTACGCCTGCCTCCGGGCAGTAGTAACTTACGCGCACCAGCTGTGTGCTGGTGCGGCAGGCCCTGACACAGGCCGCTGTGTCGGGGCACTTGGCCACGACCCCGGACCTCCCACACGCCCCCGAACACGCCCCAGAGCTGACACGACACCCCCTGGCCACGCCCCGACCGCCCCTTTTTGCAAGCCCCGGGACTTGCGTGCGTCCCGGGGCTTGCGCGCGCCGCCGAGCCTAGGCAAAATAGGCTCGGCGCGCACAGGGGCGTTTTAAAAGGATTACGCGCGTACTTATGCGCGTAACCCTTTTAAAATCTGGCCCTTAGTGTAGTAGTAGATGGTGGTAAAAGGCAATGACCAGAGCTATAGAAGTATAGGCAGTCATATCTTGTATGGCTGACAGTTGGAAAATGATACTTTTTTCATAATCATGATTCGTATAGTGCATACCAGATATACGCAACAATTTTTACCTAGCACAGTTTAAATGAGACAGCTAAGCAGACCGGGTGGACAAATGGCACTAATCTGACATCTAATATGTTAACTGTCTTAGGGTCAGATTCATTAAAACTTTTCTCCTATTTTGTGTCTATGGGGAAAAAACCCTTAGTGAATCATGTACTGAGTATGTATGGAAGCTTTTCCTGAATTATCTTGGTATTGGAGTGGATAAACTGGATTCCTCCTTGCTATCAGTTCCCTAGCAGAGACAGAGTACTGATTGAATTACTGTACTGTAGCTGATGCATATGTAACATATTAGTCAAGCAGCTCTATCATATTTATTGTAAATGATCAAGGTAGTCAGATTGGGCATTTCTGGATAATATAAAACATATCAAGCCAGTATATAATGACAGGGCATTCATGTCTTCAGTTTATCTCCTTGAACTGATGCCTGGTGGGCACCATTTTTGTCTCCTCTCTGTATCTACATGGAACATACTGGCATCTGAATATCTGCAAAGAAGTTATTTTATTATAGAAAAAGAGTTCTTTACAAGTTTTAAACAGTCAGTTCCACTAGTTTCCTTTTATTTTTACAAAATGTAACACTCTCAAGAACAATAAAACTTTGGTCAGTGCAGTTCTGAATCTGTGTCTGTCTGTCAGTCTGCTAGAGAGCTCTCATAAACACCAATTTATTTATTTATTTATTTATTTATTTTTTACTGAGTAGCATGAGATCCACTTTATGAAGGATTTAGAGGATCTTGGAATGTTAGACAAGGTTGCCCTGAGATAGTCTGAGCATCTCACTCTATCTTATCATTAGGCTTACAATAATAACATTAATTGCCCTAATAAAACTGGGTAACTCCTTTGAAAATTCACTCCTAATACCAGTGAATTAGGTTATTTTCCTTACCTTCTTTGCTACAGACAAGAGAAACCTTTCTTCTGTTTTGGCATTCCTGTCTGAATATTGAAAAAGAGAAAATTTAAAAAATGAATAAAGTTCCTGTGTTCAGTTTTCATCTTTCAGATTCATATGAATAACACAAACAACTTGATACCAGCTTGTGAGAAAACAGCGCTTCAACCAGATCCATGTTTGCCTTCAGTATGAAGTGCTGGGTTGCCAGCTGCTTCCATTTCTGCTGTCCGGTCCTGGTTTTATCCCTACAAGCCTGGGCCTGCAATAGGATAAAACTTGCCTCAGCAGCAGCAATGGCGCCAGTTGAAAACCATAATGGAGACCTTGTCACTTTAAGAGAAAACTGCTAAGGTAACCATAGCTTGAGAGCTTTGCCTTCTGGTTGGCTTTACAGAGATTTAGCCATGAGGTAGAGCATGATACAGAAACCAGTCTCCATGTGTTTTGCTGAAAAATGTTTTGATTATTTATTCTAATTCCAACAACCTTCAGAAAGCTACATGCCTTAATTATTAAAGTTATGCTTATTATTATTCAATAGTCACATAATAGGAGAAAACTCTTAGTAAATTAGTCATTAGGGGGCCAAGTTATTAAAAGTCACATAGAAAAATATGCATGCTAAATTGTTAAAGGTCAATATTCAGTTAAAGGTCAATATTCAGAGGAAAGATATGTACGTGACTTGGGCCAGATATGTGCACTATTCTCCCATCTATTATGTGCCTGATTTTCAAAAGCATTTTCACACTAAAAGTGGACTTTTGAAAATTGCTACAATATATATTGAATTGACAATAGGATTTACCTGCATAAGTGAACTTTATGAGCGTAAATGGCTTTTGAAAATTGCTATGATAATATGTTACATTTAAATGAGTAACTCATTTGAAAATTCACCTCCATGTGCACAACTTTATCCGAGTAAAGTTAGGACTGCTGTTTTTCCAACCAGAAATACACATATAACTTTGCCTTCTCTGTGCCACATAGTTTATTTATTTAGATTTTATATTACACTTCTTGGCACTTCAAAGTCCATCACCAAAATTCGCCAAACTTCACCTTACTCGTGAGTGCGCTTTCTCTGTTGCAGCACCAACCCTATGGAATTTGTTTCCAATAGAAATCAGATTGTGATTCGCTTACTCAATTCAGAAAATACATTAAGACTTTTTTATTTGTTAGCCTACGGTTGTTTGCTTTCACTATCTAATTCTTGTGTTTATCAACTTCTTTAATTTAATATTTTTTATTTTATGCCTCACTGTAACATTTTAATTTTTTAAATTTTAATTGTACATAGTTTTATCTCTTGTTCATTGATTTAATCTGTGCATGTTATTTTGTTCACCACACTTGTCTTTTTAAGTGTTAGGCGGTTTATAAATTTTAATAAATGTAAATGTACATTCAGGTGCTGTAGGTATTTTTCACCATCCCCAATCTGTATCTATGGCAACAGAGGTTAAAGTGACTTGCCCATGGTCACAAGGAGCAGCAGTGGGATTTCAACTTGGTTTCACTGGTTTGTAGCCCGCTGCTCTAACCACTAGGCTAGTCCTTCACTCCATTGGGAAAAGTTACATCCTGCCCCCAGAGCACCCCATAAATGCTCCCCCTTTTTCCCCAGATAAAACTGTGTGTGTAAAATATAGGTGTTCAATGTGGGAAGCATTCAGGACTCAGTTTTTGTCTGCTAACTCCAAAGTTACATGCACAAAAGCTTTTCAATATCAACCTCTTAGCATTCATGCTAAATGGTGGCCTAAAGATTAAGGGGCAGATTCTCAAAGGGGTACGTGCATAAGATACACGCGTACCCCCCCGAAAACCTGCCCCAAGTTCCCCTTGCGCATGCCGAGCCTATGTTGAATACGCTCTGTGGCGCGCGCAAGCCCCGGGAAGCGCATAAATCCCGGGGCTTTCCTTGGGGGGGGGGCGTGTTGGGGGCGTGTCGCAGCAGCGTGTCATTCAGGGTCGGGGCCGCAGGTGTGGTTCCGGCCCGGGGGTGTTTCGGGGGTGTGTGGCCAAGGCCTCCGAAACAGCTCCCAGGCCAGGGAATCGCGCAGCTGGCGTGTGCGAGTTACGCCTGCCTCTGGCAGGCGTAACTTTTAAAACAAAGGTGGGGGGGTTAGATAGGGCTGGGGGGTGGGTTAGGGAGGGGAAGGTGCGGGGGGGGGGGGGGGGGTAGAAGGAAAGTTCCCTCCGAGGCCGCTCCGATTTCGGAGCGGCCTCGGAGGGAACAGAGGCAGGCTGCGCGGCTCGGCCTTGCGCGCGCTGACCCCGGATTTTAAAAGATACGTGTGGCTACACACGTATTTATTAAAATCCAGCGTACTCTTGTTTGCACGGGCGAACTTTTATAAAATCTACCCCCTAAGGGGTAGATATTTATAGAAGCGCACGCGGGGGACGTTTGTGCGCGCTACCCGGCGTGCACAAATGTACACCCGATTTTATAACATGTGCGCTGCCGCGCGCATGTTATAAAATCCGGGGTTGGCGCGCACAAGGGGGTGCACACTTGTGCACCTTGCGTGCGCCGAGCCCTAGGGAGCCCCGATGGCTTTTCCCGTTCCCTCCAAGGCCGCTCCGAAATCGGAGCGGCCTTGGAGGGAACTTTTTCCCGCTCCCCCCTACCTTATTTCAATTATTTATGCCTGCCTCTGGCAGGTGTATCTTGTGCGCCCTGGCCGGCTGCAGGCGCGCCATCCCCCCAGCACAGGCGCTGTGCTGGAGGCCTCGGTCCTGCCCCCGGACTGGCACCACGCCCCCGCCCCTTCCCGCCCCTTTTTCAAAGCCCTGGGACATACGCGCGTCCCGGGGCTTGCGCGCGCTGCCGAGCCTATGCAAAATATGCTTGGCACACGCAGGAGCAGGTTTTCGGGGTTATGCATGTAAGTCTTAAGGGCAGATTTTCAATGTGTTAACAGCCTTTAGTGGAAGCCCCTATGTACCTGACTTATCAAAGCTGTCTCTTATTCTGTTCTGATGGAAATATTCTTTAACAAAAATGGCCCATGTATACTTTATAGTGCAAATTACAATGGAGAAATACCTGTTACCTAAAAACAATGGCCACTTCGTCTGGAATGAGTAACTGAATTACTACATTTCTGAACATTTCCTCTTATATTAAGTAACTTTGCTGCACTTTCAAATATTTTTTACAAATGACACTGGAATTTTGCTGAAGATACAGCTAAATTCTGGCTGAATAAAATCAAAGAACCCTGACCCCTGGGTAATATCTATGGGCATATACTATCAGTGATGTAGCTGCAACACAATGAGCAGCATCTATGCTTGGAGATTCAGGTGTGAACTATATGAGCTTGATTTTTGCCTTTGAATATTTGTAACCCCTACTTGGGGCAAATAAAATAAAAAAGAATCCCTATCTGTCCTGACACCAGCTCTGTGGGATCACAGGCAAGATGTGGGATTGGACCAACCTCAGACAACGAGGGTGTGTATTACCCTACAGGACAGGTTTAAAAAAAAATAAATAAATAAATTTCCCCCTACTGTGACCATCTAATTCTCCAAAGTGGAATTTCAGCTTCCTCTTCAGAACCTCTGCTCTGTCATATCCACACCCTAGGATTTACAAAGGGAATCTCACACTATAGCTCAGTGGTTATTTGGCACCCCCCACCCCACATATAATTTTAAAATTTCCTAAACATCGATAAAATATTTCACAACAGACACAAATAACATCCAATGATTAAAACTAATAAGGATTTTTAAAAATCTTCAGCTCTACATAGCTGTCATGCTAAGATTGTCGTAGACGGGGGCACACATGCACCAACACAATGGGGTAGATTTTCAAAAACGCGAATAGGCGTACTTTTGCTGGCGCATCAGGCGCAAGCAAAAGTACGCTGGATTTTAGTAGATACGCGCGGAGCCGCGCGTATCCACTAAAATCCTGGATCGGCGCGCGCAAGGCTATGAATTCTGTATAGCCGGCGCGCGCCGAGCCGCGCAGCCTACCCCCGTTCCCTCCAAGGCCGCTCCGAAATCGGAGCGGCCTTGGAGGGAATCCTCTAACGCCCTCCCCTCACCGTCCCCTCCCTTCCTCTACCTAACCCACCCGCCCGGCCCTGTCTACACCCCCCCCCCCTTACCTTTCTCCGGGGATTTACGCCTCCCGGAGGGAGAAGTAAATCCCCGCGCGCCAGCGGGCCTGTTGCGCGCCGGGACGTGACCTGGGGGCGGGTACGGAGGGTGCGGCCACGCCCCCGGACCGCCCCGGGCCGTAGCCACGCCCCCGTACCCGCCCCAAAAACGCTGCTGACACGCCCCTAAACGCAGCGACGACTGGGCCCGCCCCCGACACGCCCCCCTCGGAGAACCCTGGGACCTACGCGAGTCCCGGGGCTCTGCGCGCACCGGTAGGCCTATGTAAAATAGGCTCACCGGCGCGCAGGGCCCTGCTCGCCTAAATCCGCCCAGTTTTGGGCGGATTTAAGCGAGCAGGGCTCTGAAAATCCGCCCCAATATGTGTCCTCTCTCTCACAAACATACAGATAGGGGTGTGCATTCGTTTTGAACCCCAACGCCAGCCGCGCGCGCCGAGGCCCAATCCGGCGAACAAAACAAAAAAGGGAAAAGAGCTTAGGCCCGCCCAAAAAAGAAAAAATCAGCCAACCAGATAAAGCCCGGCAGGGCTTTAAATTCAGACTGCAGGCGCCATTTCCTCCTTCTCCACGCGGCGACCAAAGACCTGCGCGACCGGCGCCGGAGCCCCACCGGGGGAAGGTCAGGTCAGTGCTCGGCCTCCCCACCCGGGGGACCCCAACGCCAGCCGCGCGCGCCGAGGCCCAATCCGGCGAACACAACACAACGAAAATATAAGAAAACCAAAAAGTAAACAAAAACAAATCAGGGAAACACGCTAAGACCTGCTCAAATTAAGGAAGCCGGCCAACCAGATAACGCCCTGCAGAAATTTAAATCCCACCCTGATAGGCGTCGCGCGCCGAAGGAGCACGACAAAGGGGCCTGCCCCTTTGTGTGCCCCTTCGTGTGTTCCTGAGCATAACCAGAAACAACTACGCTAAACGACTCTGCCACGTTACTCTGCCTCTACAATCAAAGCACGCTACATCAGCGTCACCCAAGCTTTCGTCCAGTGATCTCATTCTCCAGGTCTCATACACATACCTGCCCCTCCAGCATTCATCCAGCCCCTCCAGCATTCATCCAGCCACTCCAGCTATCATCCAGCCTTTCCAGCATTCATCCAGCCTCTCCAGCACTCCAACATCCATCCAGCCACTCCAGCTATCATCCAGCCACTCCAGCTATCATCCAGCCTTTCCAGCATTCATCCAGCCTCTCCAGCATTCATCCAGCCTTTCCAGCATTCATCCAGCCTCTCCAGCACTCCAACATCCATCCAGCCACTCCAGCTATCATCCAGCCTTTCCAGCATTCATCCAGCCTCTCCAGCACTCCAGCATTCATCCAGCCTCTCCAGCATTCATCCAGCCTCTCCAGCATTCATCCAGCCTTTCCAGCATTCATCCAGCCTTTCCAGCATTCATCCAGCCTCTCCAGCATTCACCCAGCCACTCCAGCACTCCAGCATCCATCCAGCCACTCCAGCTTTCATCCAGCCCCCCCAGCTTTCGACCAACCTCTCCAGCATTCATACAGCCACTCCAGCATTCATCAGGCCACTCCAGCATTCATCCGGCCAATCCAGCATTCTTCCAGCCTCTCCAGCATTCATCTCCCCAGCATCCAGCCTCTCCAGCATTCATCTCAGCTAATACCATCTAACACCACTTTCGCTCCTAACAATGCAAACAATGTACCACGGTCTCCCAATACCGATTCTCCATCACAGAACGCTACTCACAGGAAAATCAAACATAATCTACAATCAACGCACCTACAAATCACTTATCCCCATCATGATTACTCCAATCACACAACTTCTAGGATTCACTCTGTTCTCATTGATATTATTTAATGCTCAATCACTATCCAAGAAATCACTAATTTTAAATGATCTTCTCCTAGATACAAACCCGGACTTATGTGCTATAACAGAAACGTGGTTTAAATCTACAGATATAGCTTTAATTAATCAACTACCTACTCAGACATACGACTTTTTCTCAATCCCACGACAGAAAAAAAGGTGGGGGCATTCTCTTAGCAGCTAAGAAAGATCTTAGATTCACTCATCACCCAATCAAATCTGACTCGAAATTAGAAACAGGTCTCTTCAAATCAGACTCACTACAAATCCTTCTAATATATGCCCCTCCAGGACTTCTAGAAACGGACCCATCACCCTTCCTAGAAATCCTAGCATCTTATCTAAAACCAGACTTCCCAACGATAATCCTAGGAGATTTCAACTTGCACGTTGATAACCCCACACTCTCAACCAGCTGCGAAACCATTCTTACAGCCATGTCTGCAATGGGATTCAAACAAATAATCAATGAACCTACCCACAAGGCAGGTCACACACTGGACCTTATCTTTGTGAACTCAGGTATAACACATTCAGTACATCCCACTTACAAAAAAGTTCCCTGGTCAGACCACTCTTTAATCTCCACCACCCTCTCAATGACCCAAATAAACAATAATCACGCCCCACAACACTCATTTCTCTACAGAAAAGTATGCGCCTCTGATGAACTCAGCAATCATCTAATCACGGAACTTTCACACATGGACTTCACATCACCCAATGCAGCCGTTAACTCCTGGTCCTCCATAACAGAAACCGTGGCAAACAAACTATGTCCGTGGATAACAAAAAAAGTCAAACAAGGTGCGTCAAAAAGGCAGCCATGGTTTACAAATGAACTTAAAAACCTCAAACTCGACCTGCGTCAAAAAGAAAGTAAATGGCGTAAAGCCCCTTCCCCCTCCACACTCTCTACATACAAACTCGCCCTCCAATCATACAAGAGCTCCACTTTAAAAACAAAAAGGGACTTCTATGCACACAAGATTCATAACATTATATTCGATTCCAAAGCGCTATTCACATTTGTCTCCAATCTAACTCAGGCAAACCCTCCTGACATACCACCTAACCAAGCTCAAACAAAAGCTGATGAGCTGGCACTCTTCTTCAGTAATAAAATCACCAACCTACTAACACAAATAAAGCATAATACCGGCACACCAACCAGCAATTACATTCTGCATGATAAAGACATCTCCCTCCAATCTCTTGAACTCACCTCCTCCTCAGAGATCCAAACACTTCTTAAGAAAATGAAACCCTCATCGCATCCACTAGACCAGATTCCGTCTAAATTACTACTGCTAATCCCGGACACCATAACCAAAACCCTAGCAGACATTATAAACTGCTCATTCATCCAGGGTTTCTACCCAGACGACCTCAAAATAGCATCCATCAAACCGCTACTTAAGAAGCCTAACTTGGACCCCAAAGATCCTAACAACTTCCGTCCAATCTCAAATCTGCCTTTCATTGCCAAGGTGATGGAGAAACTAGTTAACACACAACTAGCAGATTACATAGAAGAACACAAAATTCTCTTCCCCACTCAATTCGGTTTTAGAAAAGCCTCAAGCACCGAATCCCTTCTCATCTCACTGACTGACTACATTATTTTGGGCCTCGATAAAGGACAGGCCTTCCTACTGATCTTATTGGATCTATCGGCAGCGTTCGATACTGTGAACCATGCCATATTACTAAATCAACTAGCGAACATCGGTATTGCAGGATCAGCACTAACATGGTTCAAAACATTCCTAGAAAACAGAGGTTTCAAAGTTAAAATTCACAACAAAGAATCCTCCAGATACCCATCATCACAAGGAGTTCCTCAGGGTTCCTCTCTCTCACCAACACTTTTCAACTTATACCTTCTCCCGCTTTGCCAACTGCTAAACAAATTGAACCTAAAACACTTCATATTTGCCGACGACGTCCAGATTGTGATCCCTATCAAAGAATCCATCACTAAAGCGCTAGAACTTTGGGAAAATTGCTTTCAAGAAATTAACGAGCTCTTATCCAGCTTAAATCTAATCCTAAACCAATCAAAAAGTGAATTCATTCTAATCTCTCCAGATAACTGCAAAATCACTACAAATCCGCCAGCCAACTTGCAAACCTCAAAAGTAAGAGATTTAGGAGTCTCCATAGACAACAGGCTAAATTTGAAATCGTTTATCAACCAAACAACCAAAGACTGCTTCCACAAACTGCACGTATTAAAAAGAATAAAACCCCTATTTCACTTCCATGATTATAGAACAGTGCTCCAAGCAATAATATTTGCGAAAATTGATTACTGCAACTCCATCCTACTAGGCATCCCATCATCACATACTAAACCGCTCCAAATGATACAGAACACCGCAGCAAGAATTCTAACAAACAAAAGAAGAAGAGATCACATTACACCAGTCCTTAAAGACCTACACTGGTTACCAATCCACTACAGAATAATTCATAAATCCCTCACCACAATCTACAAGAATATTCATGGACTGGCTCCACTCCATCTACAAATAGCTCTTAAAAAACACTCCTCCAACAGACCCATCAGAGAAGCATATAGAGAATATCTACAGGTACCACACAACAATACCACCCAACATATAACATTGAGAGATCGGGCCTTCTCCACAGCAGGTCCCCCACTGTGGAACTCCATCCCCCTAGAACTAAGACAGGAACCATGTCTTCAAACCTTCAGGAAAAGACTGAAAACATGGCTGTTCATGAAAGCATTTCCGGACCCTTAAAGATTCACTACCATCAAATGCAGCATTACTGATCATTTCCTATTAAACTGAAACAGTCTCTATCTACCAATCATTACAATGTTTTACTTCTCGTTAAACTGTTTATCTTTCCTCTAACTCTAATCCCAATTAGAATGACCCCGTTTTATTGTAACTTTTTTTCTTCCATGCACTTGTTTTACTTTTTAATGTATACTCTTATGTTATTAGTTATTTACGTTATAATGTATTTCTCACCCCTTGTTTTATGTAAACCGACATGATACGAACTCCGTGAATGCCGGTATAGAAAAATACAAATAAATAAATAAAATAAATAAATAAATAAATGTAAAACGCAACTTATTTTTTTTTTAACTTAAAAAAGTGATGAGGCGAAAACGATCGGATTTCCAACTTATTCAACATAGCTATATTGAATACGTTGGAAATCGCGATTGTTGATCCTAAATAAAAATTTAAACCCCTCACCCTCCTTAATCCCCCCCCCAAGACTTACCAAAACTCCCTGGTGGTACAGCAGGGAGTCAGGACGCCATTTCTGAACTCCTTTGCGAGGAGTACGTGATGTCGGCGTCACGTCGGAGTGACGCGGCGTCACGTGATTCCCCGCGCGTTCGCTCCGGGACCCTCGTTGCACCCAAAAGGAACTTTTGGCCAGCTTGGGGCCCCCCCAAGCTGGCCAAAAGTTCCTTTTGGGTGCAACGAGGGTCCCGGAGCAAACGCGCGGGGAATCACGTGACGCCGCGTCACTCCGACGTGACGCCGACGTCACGTACTCCTCGCAAAGGAGTTCAGAAATGGCGTCCTGACTCCCTGCTGTACCACCAGGGAGTTTTGGTAAGTCTTGGGGGGGGGGGATTAAGGAGGGTGAGGGGTTTAAATTTTTATTTGCATGTATGGACATAGACTCAACTTATGGAATTCTCCATATGTCCATATTGACCGAAATTGACCCCCCCTTTCGACTTATGGACTTATGAACATAAACTTTTGGTCTGCACATCTCTACATACAGATACACGCCGGGTGAGAGACAGAGGGAGCGTGTGTGTGTGTGTGTGTGTGTGTGAGAGAGAGACACACACACTTCCTCTGTCATACACAGGCACTCACAGACACATACATAGACCCACTTATATACACACACACCCTCTCAAACACATGCACAGGCACGCACGCACACACTCTCACACTCTCATACACACACATGCAAGTTCCCTCTCATAAACACCCCCTCTCATACACTGCCACTAACTCTCACAGGGCCAGTCTCTTGCTTTCTCACCCACATTTTAGACCGATTCTTTGGCTGCAGGCTGCACAGCAAGGCCTCTTAATCTGCTGCCAACTCGAGGAAAATACGAGCGGCACCACAGGTCCTCTTAATCTGCAGCAGGACCTCATTTTTGCTGGCAAGGAGTGTGAATGCTGCCAGCACGTTCCTTCTCTGCACTGCCGTGGGACCTTCCTATATGCTGGTAGCAATGGCACCCCTCCCCCTGTTGTTGCATGAGGCAAACCACCCCCCTTTCACACCCTGTAGTACATCACTGCATAGCTATACTTCCAACTTTTAGTTCTCTTCTGGGATTATCAGCAGTAAAAAGTAGCAGTAATTACAAAATAGTCGCAGTATGGTAACTGCTGAGGTATTCACAAACAGCCTTGGATAAACATATCCTAAAACCTTATAGCAACAGAGGCATCAGAACCACGGCAGCTTTAGTAATCAAAACAAAAGTTTGACCTTCATGACAAAACCAGGTGTTATACAATTGAAGCCTTAACTCCATCAACATAAGGGATTTCATCTGTTAAATGGTTCTGTCCATTGATCCTCCTAGGGTTCTAGCTAATAGGCTAGGCATCTGTACCTTGGGACTGTTCCTTGGCAAGCTGCCTTTATAGCAAAAAGAGAGGCCGTTTGTAGACTGGACCCATCCTCTCAGAACCTAGGGATGGGTCCTGCTCCCTTGGCCTCCATACACCTGCCTCTGAAACCCCCACCACTACCCACACACTCAGGCTTATATATCAGGGTTGTACTCTCTCTAGAGGTCATCTCTCCCCATATACTTACTTATAGGAAAAAGCAAGTAATTGCTATCCTGTACTACTGAATCATCCACCTTAATTAGCTATGGTAAATGTAAAGCAGTAGAGGGTAACTACCGCACTCTAAAGGCAGACAGAAATTCCCCAGTTTTTGAGCAGGATTACATATGAATTTTTGAAATGGCATTCTGTAGATTTGCTATTATTCAAAGGGGCACATAACATCTGAAAGTGCACAGCTGCATCTTAAAATGTTACTGTTCAACTAGGTCACTGCTCACTTGGCTCATTCCCTGCTTCATGATGCCTGTGGCTTCAGAGTTAGGTGAGACTGGGGCTCAGACCTCTACAGTAGCTACAGTACCTTGCAGTAGTTTAAAGATATTTTAAAGTATTAAACAGTATGCATATTCATTAATATGCAATATATAAACAAAAGCCATACTGCATTCACTTTTGACTTCTAACCCGCTCTGCCCTCAGATGTTTGGAGTTATGTCCAGGATTCCAATAACTGAAATACTTTGACATTTTAGCCCAAATTCAAGTTTTTCTTTGCTGAGAAGGGAAGTGGAAGCCTGCTTTTTGCTCTAAGATCCTTCAATCATTGCCTCTGAATAAATAATTGTCAAAGGGGAAAGTATTATAGAGCATAATCAAATGAATATTATATTTACCTTGCTTCAAAAAATTAGAAACTGTCAAAATAAAATAAAACGATTGGATGGGGAAAGAGGAGCGAAAAGATGCTCCTGTAATTAATTTACAGGGCAGAAAATCATTTTTTCTTAATCACTGTAAAGCTGACAAACGTTTCACTAAGCTCTTACTTCACTTAATGACAGCCTAGAACAAAATTCAGTTCTTCGATTCTGCTTTATATTACAGTGTCAACTGGGGTAGTTATTTCCAGTTCAGGCAAGATGGCAAAAGACCTTGGACCATAAGTGGAAATGAAAGTGATCCTCAAAGCAAATCCTATTCATCCGGAGAACAAGGAATGTGTGCAGCAGCTTCACTGGGGGAGAATTACAAGCCACCTGGCAAAGGGAAAGCTAGGAGTCTAGGAAAGCAGGAAGATCTTTTCTTTCCATTCCACATGTAATGTCATACCCTTGAAAATATACGTTTGGGATTTGCTGAACTGTCTGCGACATCTACAATGAACTTGGAAACAAGCACTGCAGCATGAGAATGGGAACGCGACTAGATGCAGCAGAACAGCCAATAAATAAATAAATAGAACTCCTTTTGCAAACTTTGAATGTTAGTACTAGAGCAGGGCTTCTCAAACCTGGCCCAGGGGATGCCACAGCCCCAGGTTATTCACACTGAATATGCATGAAAGAAATCTGTATGCACTGGAGTCCCATCTTATTGTAGGGGATTACAGCCCACAGAATTTCAGAAAGGCTTGGATCCCGGAACGAGCCACCTCTTTCATCAGATAAAACCTTTTCAAGCTCATTGTTGTTCATTAGAGTCTTATTGTGGCAGAAAAATGGCTCACAACAGTTGCAGATTACATTAGACATTGCTTTGAATTTCTTGTTTGACATATAGAAAATAGACCTATGTCCAAAAGTCTTAAGCACCTGGAGGAAGATTTTGAAAACCTAGCCAGTTAGGGAACTTAGCTGAATAAGCTTATCTGACTAACATAGGCAGGATTTCAAGTGTACAGTTGTGCCGCTGAATATACCTGGATAATTATATCTGGCTAATTTTAGATCTGCTCAATAGCAGGTCTAATTTATCTGGCTAACTTAGTTGAATAAGTCTCAATCTTGCCACTTATCTAGCTAAACTTCTCCCACACAAAGCCAAATACTGTAACTAAATAACCTTACCAGTTATTTTCAAACAAGGCTGGTTAGGCTTTTTAGTTATCTGGCTAGAGTGAATTAGATAACTTTAGGAAAATATATTCAGCAGGATGTTTTTCCTGGGACAAGTTATCCAGCTAACTTTAGCCAGATAACTTCTCCAATAACCAACTTCCTGAATATTGGACTCATAACACTTATCTGGCTAACTTTAAGATAGCCAGGTATATTCAGTGGTGCAGCCGTGCCACTGAATATCTAGTATAAGTTAGCCAGAAAAGTGTATCTTGTTAATTTTGCCAGATTGCCAATGGCTAAATATCGAGCTCCTATATCTATATATCAACACATACATTCATATGACTATATACTGTTCATAACAGAGGAGAACTATATGTTTAAAAAGCTGGGCATTAACTTAAATTTTAATGTCCGGGTTACAGGATGTAGAAAACACTTAGGAACCTTAAACCTTGCTAAAAATGAATAAATGCAAAACTACACCTGGAAATAAACATGAGATACACAAAGTAATAAAGGACTTCTCAATAGAAAAAATATAGCCTAAATCCAAAAGGAGGCAAACTAAAGCACACGATTAAACCCCATTGTCCAGAGTACTCACAAACCTTTAACGTAGTTAAGCCGAGCACTTTTTTTTTAAAAGCCTGAAGCCATTCTAAATTGAGATTCACACATCAGATAAATTAATTTGTTAGCTGAGATCATTGAAATAAATTGGAATGAACAAACTCAAAGGTAATCTGATACAAAATCTTGTAGCTGCAAGTTCAAAGCTCTTGACTACTCATGAATCATTAACTAGCCTTAATATGATCTTAAATTGTTCAATAAAAATGATATAGCAGAGAAGTGAATAGCTATTTTGCAGACATCAAAGATGGAAAATTTAGACAATCTCTGTTTTTTTAGATTAATCACTTGGCAGGAAAAGTTCCGGGACAGGAAAAATTGGCAACAAGGTCTGGCTCTAAAAGCAACACAAAGATGTATTATTGCTCTAAATCGCTAAAATGAAATTCTAGAAATGAAATCCTGGAACAAATGAATCAAGAAAACATCAACATTCTTTTCAACATAAAGCATGCTGGGATTATAGATATCTTCCATAAAAGAGATCTTCACTCTAATATTATAAAATAACAGCACATCACAATTTAGTTTAATTGATTTTCAACTAAATTCCCACATTCAAAGAGTCATGAAACAACATGGTTTTGCACAGAAAAATGCTAACTGTTCAGATGCAAATAGATTGCTGGATGGTATAATCCTTAATTATTCCAATGCACCCTAAAAGAAGAGTTTAGGAAGTTTGCAGCAAGAGATTAATACTCAACATAAACTTGACCTCCAGAAAACCAGCTGGTTAAAAGATAGAATAGGATTAAATGGTAAATTTTCCCAATGGAGAAAAGTGAACAGTGGAGTGCCCAAGAGATCTGTTCTGGGACCACTACTTTTTAATAAATGACTTGGAAATGGGAATAAGTGAGGTGATCAAATCTGCAAATGACACAAAATTATTCAATGTTAAATCACAAGAGGATTGTGAGAAATTGCAAGAGGACCTTGCAAAACTGGAGACTGGGCATGCAAATGAAATTTAATGTGTACAAGTGCAAAGTGATGCACTCAGGAAAAGAAACCCAAATTATAGCTACACAATGCAAGGAATCACCATCATTCAGGAAAAAGATCTAGGCATCATCATCATTGAAAATATGTTGGAATCTTCGTTATGCAGCAGCAACCAAGAAAGCAGACTGAATGCTAAGAATTATTAGGAAAGGAATGGAGAATAAAATAGAGAATATTATATTGTCTCTATATCTCTCCATGTTGTGACCTCATCTTGAGTATTGGGTGTAGTTCTGGTCACTGCATCTCAAAAAAGATATAGCAGAATTAGAAAAGGTAAGAACATAAGAAATTGCCACACTGGGTCAAACCAAGGGTCCATCAAGCCCAGCATCCTGCCTCCAAAGTGGCCAATCCAGGCTATAAGTACTTGGTAAGCACCCAAAAACTAAGTACATTCCATACTATCAATGCCAGCAATAGCAGTGGCCACTCTCTAAGTCAACTTGATTAATAGCAGGTAATGGACTTCTCCTCCAAGAACATATCCAAACCCTTCCTAAACCCAGCCACACCAACTGCACCAACTACATTCCCAGCAACAAATTCCAGAGTCCAATTGTGCATTGAGTGAAAGAATTTTTCCCGATCAGCTCAAAATGTGCCACATACCAACTTCATGGAGTGCCCCCAAGTACCTCCACTATCCAAAAGAGCAAATAACCAATTCGCATCTAGAGGTTCCAGACCTCTCATGATTTCAAAGACCTCCATCATATTCCCCCCAGTCATCTCCCCTCCAAACCAAACAGCCCCACCCACCCTAGTCCCTCCCCATAGGGGAGTAGTTCCATTCCCTCTATCAGTTTGATCGCCCCTCTCTGTACACTCTCCATCACAGCCATATTGTTCTTGAGATGCAGCGACCAGAACTGCACACAGTATCTAAGGTGCAGTCTCACCATGGAGTGATACAGAGGCACTACGGCATCCTCCGCTTCATTCACCATTCCCTTCCCAATAACTCCTAACATCTGTTTGCTTTTTTGACTGCCGCAGCACACCATGAAGCCTAGATCTCTCTCTTGGGCAGTAGCCCCTACTATGGAAGCTAACATCATGCAACCACAGCATGGGTTATCTTTCCCTACATGCATCACCCTGCACCTATCCACATTAAACTTCATCTGCCATTTGGATGCCCAATTTTCCAGTCTCATAAGGTCCTCCTGCAATTTATCACAATCCGCTTGTGATTTAACTACTCTGAATAATTTTGTATCATCTGCAAATTTAATTACCTCACTCACTGTATTCCAGCAAGTATAGCTCATAATGCATCCAACAAACAGTTTATCCAGTTCTTAAGCAAGGCTCTCATCAAGCTTCTTTGATTAAGCTTCACACATCCCCATGTTACTGCACCTAACTTAGCAAGTTCCATGTATTTTGTTTTTTTTTTCTGTATCTGCTTATATTTGGCCCGTTCTAGCCCTATCTGCTCAATGCTATCCACTGTCTAATACTATATTATATTTAATATAATTCTAATTTATTGTAACGTTTACCTTATGTTCTATATTCTTAATGTTTTATTCAAAGTTTACTCAATGATTCATGTTCTATGTAACGCTTTCATGCAAGGTTATTGTTTCACTGTAAACCGGTTTGATTTGTATCCCATGCAAGAAGATCGGTATATAAAAATAATAAATAAATAAATAAATAAATCATTTATAAATACATTGAAAAGCATGGGTCCTAGTACAGATCCTTGAGGCACTCCACTGTATACCCTTTTCCACTGAGAAAATTGTCCATTTAATCTTACTCTCTGTTTCCTGTCTTTTAACCAGTGATCAAAATGATAAAGGGTATGGAATGATTCCCCTATGAAGAAAGGCTAAAGAGGCTAGGACTCTACGGCCTGGAGAAGAGAATGCTGAGGGAAGATATGATAGAAAACCTATAAAATAATGAGTGGAATGGCACAAGTAAACCATAATCAGTTGTTTTTTCATTCAAAGAATACAAAAAGACTAGGAGACACACATTGAAAACACTAGATAATACATTTAAAACTAATATGAGAAAATATTTTTTTACTCTGCATAATTAAGCTCTGGAAGTCATTGCCAGAGGATGTGGTGAAAGCTATTAGTGTAGTTGTGTTAAAAAAAAAAAAAAAAAAAAAAGGTTTGGACAAGTTCCTGGAGGAAAATCATTAACCTTTTAGATACCAACTTTCCACAATTGGAACATTTTTTCATATACTTTTAATTACTTGTAAATGTTTTTATACCATATTTATACCATATTTGGGTCTAGTTAACTAAGATATGTAAAAAGGGGTATCAGGAAATAATTCCTTCAATGAGCAGGATCTAAAAGGTTAAGGTGGAGTTGCAGAAATCCACTTCTTATCCCTGGATTAAGCAGCATGGAATCTATCTACTCTTCGGGATCCTACTCTTTGTGTTTCTTCTGCCCCAATTCCAGATTTTGGCAAAGTCTTAAAGGTAACCAATTATCCATAAAAGAAGAATGAGGCTCATGAATAATGAAAGAAGTCTGATAAGGTATTGCCCTGTCCAGAGCCGGAGTTGATCTACAAATGTGTGTAAAGGAGATTTATGCAAGTTTTGCTGAAAAAAGCAAAGCCTCTTTGATAGTTTTTTAAACATAGGATATGCTTTAAAAGAAGTGTTAACACACATTCTTTAAAAGAAGTATTAACTCACATTCGCTAGTTTGCATTAATGTTGGAGTAAAATCTATTTTCCATGGAGAGGGTGGTGGATGCCTGGAATGCCCTTCTGGAGGAAGTGGTGAAGACTAAAACTGTGAAGGATTTCAAAGGGGCATGGGATAAACACTGTGGATCCATAAAGGCTAGAAGATGGGAATGAAGAGAAGAGGCATGGGGGTGGCTACTACCTGGTGATTATTACCCTTACTCAATAAGCCTTCCCATGGTTAATGCAACTCCAACATTTCTCTCTGCTTCAACGGCAAGGGGACATGTGGAAAAGAGGATTTGCATTCAGACAATGAACAAGGACTGAACTTAACTACACAGTCTGGATAAACATATAAGCATGGGGGTAGCTTGCTTATTGTGGCGGTTACTACCCTAAACCAATTAAGCCCGATACTTCACTTTGAATGCATATACAGCGTTGTTCTCTGCTTCAACAGCAGGGGGAAATGTGGAAAAGAGGATTTACATTCAGACAACATCCAACAAGGCACTGATCTGTGCAGTCTAGGTAAACAAGCATCGGGGTAACTTGCTTGATGCGGCAGTTACTACCCTTAACCATTAAGCCTTAAGCTTCATCTTTGATGCAACTCCAACATTACTCTCTGCATCAACAGCAGAGGGGTGGCAGGAAATTCGAATCAAACAGTTACCAATAAGGGTCCTGAACTTGGTGGTCGGTGAAACAGATAAGTATGAGAAAATAAGTTTGGGAGCTTGCTGGGCAGATTGGATGGGCCATTTGGTCTTTTTCTGCTGTCATTTCTATGTTTCTATGCTAATTACGGAGATTCAAATGTATGCTAATTAGCTCATTATCTACTATTCGTGTAGTGAAAAACAATAGGTGTTAAAATGTACAAAATATAATACTGGCCTGTTAATGTAAGAAAAATTAAGCACACTTCTGGGGGGACAATTTTCAAAGTTATTCATCCAAGTATTTCCCCAGCTAAAGTCTGAAACTTTCCCTTACTCGGTCTGGCTAAAAGCAGAGTGGGATCTCATAGCAAGCGCACTTTTAGCCTTCTGGAAGGGAGGCATTCCTGAGGGGAAGGGCTGTGTTTTGATTAGGATTGTAAATGAACACTTAGATCGTAGTTTCAAACCCATGCACATTTTTCAGCATGGAAATTGTACCTACACAAACAAGCAGGTCAAACGTTGGCAGGCACTTTGTGTCTGTGGACCTTGTAACTCATTTTTAACTGGTCAATGCATGCATACTTCCTCTTTGACACATGCAATGGAAAAGAAGTACCTGTGGGCCTTGCCCTTAGGTGGGCAGTTTGAAAATGGGAAACATCCTGCAATAAATCTGGCCTTTTGGGTTTTCATTTAATGAGTGGATCCCAGGAGTGCCCTCCAGCGCACCACTGAATTTGCTTCAGACACTGGCAAGTGAGCAACTTTTCTTTTTATACCTCTTAGCACTTTTTAAATGATGCAGTTTGGCAGTGAAATAAGCAAACCAAGGAACGGCTCATTTATCCAACATGTTTGTTTTACCCCATTAAACAATTCAGGCCTGTGCCTAGGACAGCAACAATCTAGGGTGGATTGCAAGATTTGCTGCATCCCAACTGTGCTGAATCTCACTCAACAGAGAACAGCCTTCTGCTTCCTGCTCCAGCCCCTCCCCTCCCAGTGCAGAGAACAGGAGGAGAGGGGTGAGACTGCAAAGAACAGAGCAAAGGAAAAACTGCTCTACTCCCCGTTGCAGCCCCTCCCCTTCTGTCCTGTGCAGGGAACAAGAGGAGGCCAGAGCACACAGCAGGGAGACAAGAAAAGCCCCTCTCCTCCTGTCATTCAGGGACCTGAGGGGAAGAGGTGAGCCTGGAGCAGACAGAGCAGAGCAAAGAAGACTGGGCCTTAATCCTTCTGCTCTGTTATTTCTTGAAAGGGGAAGGGGAAGGGCAGCAACAGCAATAATAATGCCTACTGGTGGCAAAATCCTAAATCAGGCACTGCTTTATTCGTGTAGAGGGAGGACAATTTTCAGTTAAAAATGTTCCTACAAATATACATGTTTTTATCCTATTTGCTAACAGTTAATTGATATAATAAATATACATATAACTTTAAATTTATTCTAAAATGTTCTATTTATATTATTAATTAATTGTTTAATTTATAAAATTTCTAACCCATGATCCATAAGTCTCAGCAGGTAACAGAAAATACACACATAAAATACACTCAAACAGCAATAAAAAAAAATCTAAACATATCATAGAAACATAGAAATGAAACATAGAAATGACGGCAGAAGAAGACCGAATGGCCCATCCAGTCTGCCCAGCAAGCCTCACACATTTTTTCTCTCATTCTTATCTGTTACTCTTAGCTCCTTGTTCTATTCCCCTTCCACCCCCACCATTATCATATCAGCACACAATACAGTAAAACAAAGCCAAAACAAAACATAAAGGGGTAGACTTTCAAAGGGTTACGCGCGTAACCCCCTGAAAAGCTGCCCCTGCGCGCGCCGAGCCTATCTTGCATAGGCTCAGCGGCACGCGCAAGCCCCGGGACGCGCGTATGTCCCGGGGCTTTCAGAAATGGGCGGTCTCGGGGCGGTGATGGTCCATGGGCAGGGCCGGAGGGTGGCAGCGGGCCGGGGGCGTTTCAGAGTCCTCTGGCACTGCGGCCGTGCCGGAGGTTTGCGCGCAAGTTACGCCTGCCTCAGGCAAGCGTGACTTTTGAAACAAAGGTAGGCAGGGGGATTTAGTTAGGGCTGGGGGGTGGGTTAGATAAGGGAAGGGAAGGTGGGGGGGAGCGGTTGAAAAGTTCCCTCCGAGGTTGCTCTGAACAAACCTGCCCCAAAGTAGCTGCATAACCAAGCTTAGAGAGATGAGACAGGACTCTCTAGCCCTTCAATGGATGGGCACTGCTGTGACAAATCTAGGGCAGGGGTGGGCAAACCTTTTTGTGCTGGGGCCACATTACAAGTTATCGACCGCAATGAAGGCCGGGGTGGATCCCCCTTGGAGCTCCTTGACACGATAACCAAACCCTCAGTACTTGCTGCAGGCATTTCAGCATCCAGCAGGCTTAAGCTCCATCATTTTTAGCACCCGAGGAGCCCCTTTAATCATGGATCCCAGCATCTACCAAAAATCAGCAAGACCTTCAACCCAAGAGATACAAAGCATTTTCCCGACTAGCTTACTACTTCTCCTCAATCACAAATGCACAATACAGACAGATTCTCACCAAATAAGAACAAAGAAGCCATAAAGTATTAAGCAGGCAAAAAACTAAACCGCCAGTGCAATAACGCAAATAATATCAATAATAACAATGAAATATCACCATTTCCCATAAAACAAAATCCAGAAATTATAAAAACAATCATGGGATATTAATAAAAATATTTCAGAACATTAAGAATACAACATATAATAATTAAGAACAATAAGGATACAAAGGCTAAACATTTCCCAAAAATCAATTAAATATTTCAAAACAGCAGACATATCAAACACCCAATTATTAAAAGTAATAAAGATAAACATAGCCCCCCCCCATGCCTATGAACTTTTGATTTCCAGTCACCCTGAGATTATAATGAATTAATGGAGGGGAGGTGGGGGACACACACTTTCTCCTTTCTCTCTCATACATACACACACACACTCACAGACTCTTCTACTCTCTCTTCTCACTACCTTCTTTCATTCTCACTTTTCAGTTTCACCCCTCCCCTCCACTCACCTCCTCAGTCATTCACCCCTTCCCTCCCCTTTCAGTCACTCACCCTCCCACTCAATCCCCTCACACCCCTCATCCTCTTCCTTTCCCTCTGTCATTCACTCCTCACTCCCTTCTCTTTGTGTCACTCACCCAGCCACTCAATTCACTTCCCTTCCCTCTGTCAGCCTCCCTCCTTCCCACTCCCTTCTCTCTCAATCAGGCTCCCTCCTTCCCATGCACTTTTTCCCCTTTTCACTCTCCCTCCCCTATTGTCTTCCTTCTCAGTCACACACACCCTCTCCCTCCCCCTCTCAGTCCCTTCCCTCTGTCACTCTCCCTCCCCCACTTACTCCTTTCTTTCTCAGTCACTCTCCCTCTCCTACTCTCTCCCTTCCTTCTCAGTCACACATATCCTCTCCCTTCCCCACTTACTCCCTTCTCTCTCGCTCACACCCCCCTCTCCCTATCCCTGTTCACTCCCTTCCCTTCTCTCTCCCTCCCCCTTTCATTCCGTTTCTTTCTCTCCCCTCTCAGTTACTCCCATCCTCACCCAATCCCTTCCCTTACTCTTACTCCTTCCCTTCTCTTCCCACCATGTAACTCACCTTTCCTGCCAGCATCATCGTCTTCTTCCTTCTGGCTGGATGCTGGAAGCCCGCTGGCAGGTCAACTTCAGGCCCATCACCATGCAGGGCTTGTTTTTGCAGGAAGAAGGTGGGAACCCTGCCAGCATGTCACTCCATGGCACCACGGTACCGGACAGGTCCTATTCTTGCTGGCAGGGGTGGGACCCCCACCAGCACGTGCTCTGGCCTACATGCCTGACACATGGTGCAGGCCACACATAGGGGCGGATTTTTAAAGGGTTATGCGCGTAACCGCGAAAACCCGCTCCTGTGCGCGCCGAGCCTATTTTGCATAGGCCTAGCGACATGCGCAAGCCCCGGGATGCACGTATGCCCGGGGCTTGAAAAAAGGGGTGGGGCCTCCAAGCACAGCGGCCATTTGCCGCTGTGCCCGGGATCATGGTCGGGCCGTCGGCCAGCGCACATAATCTTCGCCTGTCCGGAGGCAGGCTCAACTTATAAGATAAAGGTAAGGGGGGGGGTTAGGTAGGGCTGGGGAGCAGGTTAGGTAGGGGAAGGTGGGGGGCAGAAGGAAAGTTCCCTCCGAGGCCGCTCTGATTTCAGAGCGGTCTCGGAGGGAACGGAGGAAGGCTGTGTACCCCCTTGCGCGCGCCAACCCTGGATTTTATAACATGCGCGCGGCTGCACGTGCATGTCATAAAATTGGGCGTACCTCTTAAAATCCGGTCCATAATGTAAATTTTAAAGAGGTAGGTGGGCTGCAAGAAACATGGTGATGGGCTAGATTTGGCCCACAGGCTGTAGTTTACCCACCCCTGATCTAGGGTGCCACCAGGCTTTAAATACAGCAACAAAATGTCTATCAGTCAGAAGTGAAGAATTATGGCAACTTAGATTTGGAACTTTTCTGTTATACATTTAATTTCTTACTTTCTTACAAGCTACTAGGATAATAAGTGCTCCCTTGGATTGGTTAGAAACACAAAGGAACCAGAGAAAACAAATATTTTTCTCCACATTTTGAGTGTCCTTGATCTAAACTGCTGCACTTACCTCACATATGTTCACAAAAATTTGGTACATACCTAAAAGCCCTCAGCTTTCCTCAATTTTGCAGGGTTTCACTTGAACAGTTTTGCATTTATTGAACAATGGAATTTTTTCACAAGTTTTAAAATCCACCTCCTGTATAATCCGTGCTGCCCCAATTATTCACAGTTTGTGCATTTTTATGTAAAAATCATTCATTTGCATGTCTCTTAAGGCCTCAAGTTATCTTACATGTTCTAGCTGTCCTACTTACCCTTTTACGAGAAGCTCGTGAAACGTAGAAGCATTTTTGTTCTTCCAGTTGGCGCGCAGATGGAGCCAGTTCTGGTGTTGCAGCCGGTCGTGATCTTCAATGGTTTGTGTCACGGAAGGTCCCCTGAAATCAAGAAACGTTTTGTTGTGAATCCAAATACTAAGCAGTAACAGCTGTAATATATGTCCAAGCATTATTGGTGTCTTTCCTGTCTCCAAAAATCACAACTTGACAAACATTTCAATGCTAGTTGTTTAATCCTTGTGCATTTTAGCCAGTAATAAATTATGATGAGCCAAGCGAATGAAACTTTGTAATGGTTCATGAGCTCCATCCAAATGTTTTGGCCTTTGCAGAGCATATCCAGATGCAGCATGGGACAACCTTCCATCTTACTTCAGAATATCTTCTGCCCTACATATTATCTTCGTAGTGCCAGACTGTAAACAAACCTTCCTTTTGTAGCCACAGGAGAAAAAAATAAAAAAAAGAACATTTTAGAAAGGTGCTTTTCAAGCACTGAAAAAGACCCCCTTTCCTTATTCTTCCAGAAGGAAACAGCCCCATGCATGATGGCTCTGCCTTAACAGATTTAGTCACATTTTTTTTTAAAAAGGGTTTTTCCTGATCTGTATCTATGGAGAAACACTTTGGAAAATTTGATACCTTTTGTCAGTTTTGCAAGTAGACTATGAGACTTGAGAAAAAAAAAAGTTGACAGATATTTAGCTAATGGTCAAACCTGTCATCATCATACTTATGGTAGCAGTAAGAGGCTTTAGAATGACCACATGGGACGGTGAAAGGAAGAAAAATTGAAATGCTTTACAGAGAAATGAAAACGTATACTTTCACAGAGGCAATATTCATTCTTTTCTATGCTTTCCGACATATGGAAAAATGGAAAGAAATATGCAAAAGGGGTCCATTTTTGTCCATCTAGGGAAGGGATTAAAAAGTCATTAAATCTGGATTGCAGGAAAAATATAGGCATATCTCAGATGAGTTAAAAAAAAAACAAAAAAAAAACTAGAACTATTGGGTCATTATTTTTGGAGTATGAAGCTCACCAAGTCCCCATTGCTTTAATGTGGGAGGTGGTCAAAGACTATAGAACTTTGCCAAACCCTCCATTCTAATAGCTCCTCCCCATTCTTTCCCCTACACAACCACACACAGTACAGTTTGGCCTGGAACAAGACATAGTATCGTAGTACATAATGGCAGATAAAGCCCAAAATGACCCATCCAGTCTACCCAGCAAGATGTTGGGGATGTAACTGCCACTTTGTGCAGGCTACTTCCTCACCTTCTTTTTAGGGTTGCAGCTGCTGCTCCATACAGGTTACCTTCTTGCTTATTGTTTAGGTTGTAACTGCCACTCAGTGTAGGTTACCTTTTATATAGTAAAATTACCACAGGTTTTTGTCATACTGTTGTAATCATGTTTATTTAAAATAATTGGAGACACATTGTTAATGCAGAGGCATTAATAATATTGAGCAATTAGCCACAGAAATTACATTATGTAATAAATATCTAAGAATTCTCTTTTCCCAGGGCAGCCTCTTGGCTAAGCTATTCCACGCTTCAGTGCTCTGTGACATTTTGCGAGGAAAGAAAAGGAATTGTAGTATTACCCCCTTCTCATGTTCAACAGGGGGTGGGGTTAGGGAACTTGTAGGGAGTTTTACATTTCTTCCCCTCAGCACTACCTCATGTCCTGTGCTGTGAAATATGGGAGGAGGGGAAGGGGTTGAGCAGGAATGAAATGCTTGCCAACATTCCAAGAGTGCTAATTGCCACAACAGACCCACACTTCATTCTGAAGACAGTTTGAGTAAGTGTTCTGAGCAAGTTGTAATGTCCTAGTCACATAGTCTAGTTATCAAGTAGTCAGATTATATAAATCTAATGACAGACTCTTGTTGGGAAATTGATATAAATGAAACTTCTTAAGTGAATTGTCAAAGAAGATAAATAGAACAATATGTAATGTAAAAGTTCCGCCACCCCCTTCTAGAAATATTTGTAGCAAAGCATTGTTGAAGCAATGCCTCTCCATGCTTTCTCCACTTGTTTTGTAATTCAAAATCTTTATTTTTGCAAATCTAGCACCAACAGAAACACTATTTGAAGTGATGCATTACATACGTGTTATTCCAATTCAGAACTCAAGACTAAAAATGACACAAATGAAATATAACTTGCCTTTCATCCAACCCCTTCCCCTCCATGCTTTCCCTGCATCTCTGTTCCCCCTCCCCCACATTACTACCACAACCATATCTGCCATAGATAGAACATAAGATTCGCCTTACCGGGTCAGATCAGAGGTCTATCAAGCCCAGTATCCTGTTTCTAACAGTGGCCAATCCAGGTCATTAGTACCTGGTAGGATCTCAGAAGGTTAATAGATTCCATGCTGCTTAGTTCTTTGTACTTTTTGAAAGTGTAAACAGCCAATTTATGTTCACCCATTCCATTCCGTTCATTATTTTATAGACATATCTCGCCTCAGCTGTCTCTTCTCCAAGCTGAAAAGTCCATATTGAAAAAGGTCAACTTCATGAATCCTGGTTGTCAAAGCTTATACGTTCTGAAGGCTCAACTGTAGAAGGGGCTGTTAGACATACGGTTGATGTCTTTCCACTCCTCCTTGACCATCTTAGCCCCTACGACTGATCTCCAACCTTCCATTCTTGATGAAGGTGATTGAGAAAGTAGTTTTAGATCAGTTTCATGAATTTCTTTCATCAAACAGGAAATTACATGATTCCTGATTTGGTTTTCAGGCTCGACAAAGCACGAAATTCTTCTTCTTTCTGTTTGATTTGATCCTTCAGGGCTTTGATTTGGGGGTTTATTATCTGTTAGGTTTTCTTAGCTCTATTAGCAGCTTTCGACATTTTGGACCACCTAATCTTACTGAATAGGCTGGAGTCTATTGGAATCTCCACTACAGTCTGATCCTGGTTCTCCTTTTTCTTTATAAATCGTTTCTATAGGACTATTATTGGGGATGCTAGCTCAAGCTCTTTCACTTTGTCCACAGGTGTCCCACAGGGTTCTGCACTTTCCCCTTTGTTATTAAACATCTACTTATTACTGTTATGTGAGCTTCTGTCACAATTGGATGTCTCCTTTAAGTTATATACAGATGACATCCAATTTTATTTCCCAGTTGAGTCATCATTTGAAACTGCTATAACTAAACTCTCTGGCTGTGTGGCATTAATTAAGAACTGGATTTCCAGTAATAAACTGGTATGGAATATCAACAAAATAGAGATGATGTTTCTCACTTGTCAAAAAATAGACTATCCCCTTGCAGTGTATTCTAGATGTGGGACTGGTTCTGGTTCCTATTAAGTACAAGTTAGGGATTTGGGGATCGTAATTTATTCTACCTTCTTGCTCTGACCTCACATTCAATCTGGAACTCATTTTTTAAACTTCGATTAAGATCTCTAAAGCTATCTTGCAGGCTCCTAACTTTTGTTTGGTGACCCAATCACTTATACTTTCTTCATTAGATTATTGCAATTCTGTTTTCCTATTGTGAAGGCTTTACAACTTCGGTAGCTCGCTTAATTTCAGGGTGCTCTGTGTGTGACCATATCTTTCCAGTATTGGATAGCCTTCATTGGTTACTAGTGTTTTGGTGCATAAGATTTAAAATTTTAGTCTGTGTCTCTAAAGCCATTCATGCCCTGGTTCCTCAATGTTTTCAGATAAAGTGGCCCACTACTGTCCTTCCTATAAGTTATGTTCCTCCAAGAAACATCTATTGGAGGTACCATCCCATAAGTGAATAAGATCTAAAGAGTCACAGAAAGTAGTTTTGGGGTGGTAGACCTGTTCTTTGGAATGATCGCCTTGAGGCTTTAAAAAGTGAGAATGACCTAATAAAGTTCAGAAAACAACTGAAGATGTACCTCTTCTCTTCGGTCTTTGCTACCTAATCTCTTATTGTAGTGAGTCTGGTTTTCTCATCAGGATAAGGATTTTGGTTTGAGGGATGAGTTTGTTGTTCTCAAGCTAAGAAACTAGGATAATGTGCAAGGACTTCAGTTTCGGGGGCATCACAATAAGTAATGTAATTGTATACATGAGTGTTGTCTTGTTTGCTGTACTGAGATATTACTATGTATGTTGATTAGTGCCTTGCTGAGATTTGTAGATCAGCGGGTTATACATTTTATAAATGAATAAAGCAAAATCCTTTTTAGTCTTTCCTCATAGGGGAATTGTTCAATCCCTTTTATCATTTTGGTCGCCCTTCTCTGAATCTTTTCTAATTCACCCCTAGATTCATCAAAAAGTTTTAATAATGTAGTGATAAACGCCTGCGCTAAGAAAAAGGGGTGTGTTTAGGGAAATTTGGGAGTTACTGCACCACATCAGTATTATCGCACTGCATGGTAAGTTTGCCACATAGTGTGATAAACCCTAGGGATGTGCAGAGGGACGCCATACGTTGCATTCGTGATTCGGATTTGTTGGGGAGCAGATACATTGCATTCGGCCGTATGGCGCCCCGATGCGTTAATACGGCGATTTCTAATCGTGTCCCAGCTAAAATTAAAATTAACTACAACCCCCTACCCTCATGACCTCCCCAAGACTTACCAAAACTCCCTGGTGATCCAGCAGGGAGTCCGGGAGCCATTCCTTGCACTCTCACACCCTCGGTGCTGGTTTCATCATGGCGCCGATAGCCTTTGTAACAGGGGCTACCGGTGCCATTGGTCAGCCCCTGTCACATGGTCATCGGCGCCATGTTGTGCTCTCTACCATGTGACAGGGGCTCACCAATGGCACCGGTAGCCCCTGTGACATCGTATGGGCAAAGGCTATCAGCGCCATTTTGAGTACTGGCATCGGAGTGCAGGAGGTCGCTCCGGGACCCCCGTTGGACCCCCAGGGACTTTTGGCCAGCTTGGAGGGGGCCTACTGACCCCCACAAGACTTGCCAAAAGTCCAGCGGGGGTCTGGGAGCGACCTCCTGCACGCCGGCCGTCCGATGCCAGTACTCAAAATGGCGCCGATCGCCTTTGCCCTCAAATCGCCTTTGCCCTCACTATGTCACAGGGGCCGACCATCGGTAACTGTGACATAGTGAGGGCAAAGGCGATCGGCGCCATTTTGAGTACTGGCATCGGCCAGCGTGCACTATTGAACAAAGGGTAGTTATTTTCAATGTTAATTTTGCAAAATTGTGTGTTATGGCTTTGCACTTTGCGAAGCCAGCCCACTTTTGCAGAAATCCCACCCCCGCCTCCTCCCCAATCCCTCCCCTTTTAAAAATTTGCATCGCACCATGCCTTATGGTGCTTATTGCATGCGTTAAGGCATTTTACACATGCGAAAACGCCTTAATGCGTGTGTTAATGCCATAATGCATTTTGAAGAATGATGCGGTCAATTCTATTTCTGCTGTATCTTTTTGGAGAATCAGTGACCAAAATTGACTGATGGGCTTCTTCCTGTGACAGTATGATTTTCCAGTCAGAGTACCTTTTATTCAAAGTTCCAATATATCAAAACTCCCATTATCCTGGAAAAATCATGGGCTTTAGTCTATGTTCCATTACCTGGCCAAAATGTCTATTATATTAAAATTTTCAAGTACTCAAAGAATGATCCAGAAAAAAATCTATCTTCTGAAACATAATTAAACATCAACTATCGGGAGTCACGTGATGTGGTGATCGGGGCTGGTCGCAACTAGCTCGGCTCCAGGTGGCAGGCCGCTGAATCCATCCATATCAGCCTTCATCCGTGCACGTTTTGAATTTTTCAAATCCTACAGAGCTAGATCATATGAATATCGACCGCTACATGCATAAATCGCCCGCGACAATGCCAGCTAAAGTGGCCAAAAAAGATAAGGAAAAACCGAAAACAGCCGAAGACAAAATGGCGGCCGGCGCGGAAAAGGGAACTCCAGACTTGTCTAACGAGGCCGCTCTGACGGCGTTATCGGCGGCAGTAACAGCGGCAGTAACTGAAGCTTTGTCCATCAAGTTGGATAAAATATCGGAACAACTGAATACTATGCAAGCGGCGTTTTTGGAATTACCTCCTCGCATTGATACGCTGGAGCTGCGGATGTCTGCAGCTGAGGATGACGCTTTGGCGAAGGAAGGCAAAATGCTTAAATTGGAAAAGTTAATCCAATCTCAGGAAGACAAAATAGATGAACTGGAGAACCGATCTCGCCGCAACAATTTGTGCTTTGTTGGCATTCCGGAGTCGGTTCCAGACAGCGAGCTCGTGGCTTACCTCACCAAGTGGCTCCCTGAGGCCCTCAAAGACTCTGACTTGGCCTCCTTACAAATCGAGAGAGCACACCGACTTGGGGCGCGTTCGGCGGAAAACAGACGGCCCCGAGTAGTAATAGCCAGGATCTTTAATTTTCAAGATAAACAACGAATCTGGCAACTTTCCCGCAAAATCCCGACGCTGCAGATACAGAATGTGCAGGTACGCATTTTTCAAGATTTTTCAGCGCGTATTGCCGCCAAACGCAAGGAGTTCAGCCCCATTTGCTCACAGCTGGCAGAGAAACAAATACGGTTCGCATTACAATATCCTGCGAAGCTTCGTATCTGGAATGACAGGCAGACACGGGTATTTGAAACCTTACCCGACGCTCAAAAATATGTTCAAAACATTCTCCCCAAGGAGCCAGCATGAACTCTATACCGGTCGGCTGACTGTTGAAGTTCCTGATGTTCTAGCGGATGATTGCTAATCATTTTTCAGTGCATGTTTAGCTCTTGTAAGCTACTTTGGTTACACTGGGATTTACTGGTATGGTCATGACCTATTACCACTTTTTTCTTTTTGGTATGGGCCTGCCACCTGAACACTCACATTATGACTCCTGCTCTCACTATCGAGAGTACCTTAGATGGTGTTTGGACACAGGGGGATGGGTTTGGGATGGGGTGGGGGAGGGGGGATAGGGGGGAGGGTGGGCACCTTGATGACCAGATAACTATTTGCTTTTTCTTTCGATGTGTTGTCATGTTGTGGGGAAGAGCATATGTTCTCATGTTAACCTCTCTGTTGGCTGCAATTCCATTTTGTGTATTTCAAGTAATCTCCTTCCGCAGGTATTATCTGTTTCTATGGGAAAGGCTATGTTCACATTTTCTTGATTTTGGCCACCTGATGGGACAAAACTGTTTTGTTAATTTACCTCGGCTGTCTCTCCGTATAATGCTGCCATCATGAGTCCTAAAGTGAAGTATATGACTTGGAATGTAGCGGGTATGGGCTCGCCTATTAAGCGAGAAAAGGTTCTGGCACATTGCCACAAATCTAAAGGTGAGATCCTCTTTTTACAGGAAACCCACCTGTTAGATCATGAACATCTTAAACTCAAGCATAAAAAGGGTTTCAACCAAATTTACTTTTCCTCAGGCACACATAAGCGAAATGGCGTGGCTATCCTCATTCACAAATCTGTCTCCTTTCAGCTGACCACCCAGTGGCAGGATGAGGAGGGGCGGGTAGTCATTATCCAAGGTTACCTTTTTGGAAAATTAGTCACACTAGCATCAATCTATGGCCCTAATAAATATCAACATTCCTTTTTTACTAATTTAGTTACTAAACTATTGGAATTTGGGCCACATTCCTTGATGGTAGCAGGAGATTTTAATTGCCTCATGGACTACACGTTGGATAGAAGCTCCTCTAGCCCAATCTCGGCTATGGGTCCGGATAAAGGTTTACCATTTTTGTGTTCTGCTTTGCAATTAGTGGATAGTTGGAGGGCCCTTCACCCAATGGAGAGGGACTATACACATTATGCTAGGGCGCACTCCACTAAAACTAGGATTGACTATATTCTGCTCTCTGAGTCATTTTTTTCTTTGATAGACTGTTCAGCTATTGGTCCGCTGGTGATATCTGACCACTGCTCAGTCAGTTGTGTAGTAGGTGCTAACTCTATGTTACCTTCCCTTTTTCAATGGCGGATGCCGGAATGGCTGGCCACAGATCCAAATTTTGCAAAATATTTGGAGGAGAGATGGCAGCACTATGAGGAATTCAATCAGATCCATAAGGATCAGCCCACGCTGTTTTGGGAGGCAGCCAAAGCCGTTCTACGTGGTGACATCCTTAAGTATGTCATCCAATACAAAAGAAAGCAAAATAAACAGATATTGACCCTGGAAGCCAAATTAGCATATTACAAAAAGCAGTGGAATGCCCATAATACACCTATTTGGCGTGATAGATTCCGACAAGCCCAGAAAATCCTTAATGATATAATTCACCAAAAGGCGACTGGAAATATGTTTGCTTTTAAACATAAGTTGTTTGAGCACGGTAATAAACCGGGGCGACTTCTGGCTCGCCTCACTAAGGCTAAACAGGCATCTAAATATATTACTTCTATTAAACGTTCGGATGGCACCTTGGCTGTTTCTACTCCCGAAATAGGCCAAATATTTCAGGATTTTTATAAACATTTATATACTGCAGATGAACCCAATGTTAGTAATCAGGATGCTTTTTTGGACAAATTGCTACTGCCCCAAATCTCAGCACAACAACGGGAGAGTCTGAATCGTCCTATCACCTCAGTTGAGATCACACAGGTTATAAAGGACCTCAAATTACATAAGTCCCCTGGTCCAGATGGCATCAACTCGTTGTTCTATAAATCCATTATATCTCATATTGTACCCTCTCTCACTGACTTATTTAATCATATGATATCACATAATACATTGCCTGAAACCATGAAGGTGGCGGCTATTACAGTATTACCAAAACCTGGTCGGGATTCCACAGATCCTGGTTCATATAGACCAATATCTTTATTGAATCAAGATGTAAAAATTTTTGCGAAAATATTAGCCAACAGACTAAAGTTTATATTACCAGACTTGATTTCTAAGGAACAGACGGGCTTCGTTCATGGCCGTAAACCTATTTCCAATATTAGACGCTTATTGGTGGCATTGGATAGTTGCCAAATCCAAGGTATGCCAGATCCTCTATTGGTCAGCTTCGACGCTGAAAAAGCGTTTGATAGAGTGGCATGGCAGTACTTATTTACTGTATTACAGAGGTTCGGATTTGCTGGCCCTTTTTTAAATGCTATTATGCTGTTATACAGTGACCCACGAGCATTTATTTGTGTTAACAACTCCACCTCAGCCATATTTACGCTGGGCAGGGGAACCCGGCAGGGATGTCCCCTGTCCCCCCTATTATACATTTTGTCATTAGAACCTCTTATACGTACCATTAACAATTCTTCAGAAGTACCTGGAGTGATTACTGGTTCGATAGAACAAAAAATGATGCTTTTCGCTGATGATATGTTGATGCTCATTTCTAATGCCAGGGTGTCTTTACCTATCTTGTTACATTTAATTCATACTTTTGGCTCCTTTTCTGGCTTGAAACTAAATCTCACTAAATCGGAAGCTATGGATATCAAAGGTACTCTCAAAGGGCATTGGTCGGGGTTTCCTTTGAAGTGGGCGGACGACACTATAAAATATCTGGGAATTAAAATACATCATGATCCAAGGACTTGGTATTCTTGCAATATTACACCTCTCATACAATCCTTCCGCTCTAAAGTAGACAGCTGGAGCGCGTTCCCCCTCTCTATTTCTGGCAGAATAGCGTTGGTTCAAATGATATTACTTCCCAAACTATTGTATATTTTACAAATGCTTCCTGTATTTTTGACTGCCAAGGATGTGAAGTTGTTACAGAGGTTATTTTCCAAATTTTACTGGGGAGCCAAGAAAGCTCGGATGAGTTATTCGAAACTGATGGTACCGAGGCGTGAGGGAGGAATGGGAGTAGCAAATCTTCGGTTTTACAATCTCGCTTGTTTATTGCCAACGCTACGGGAGTGGTTAGGGTTTGGAGATAACCAATTACTCCTCTCCCTTGAACAGGCACTGACCCACCCTATACATTTGGCATTTTTGGTACATGCGCCAGGCCACTTAATACCGGCTTCCGTGACCAGTAATCTATTAACTCAGTCGATGAGAAGCTGTTGGCGTTTCTTGCGGCATCATCTGAAATTACCATGGCGTGCCTCTTTTTGCCTTCCTTTAGCTGGTAACCCGGATTTTCCTGCCGGAATAATTGGTATGCGAGTACAGCACTCCCACTCCGATCTTACCTGCTATGCTTTGCACCATTTCATGAATTTGCGAACAGGGGAGATACATCCTTTCACACATTGCTGTCAACATTTGCAATTTACCACAGCTGATTATCTGTCTTATTTACAAATACGTAGTTATACTAAGAAAGTTCTTGGCTCCGCAAGCAGCCCTCTTACCAATGGACCATTTCAACGATTTCTCCATCTCTGCGAGAAGAAAACATTATCTATATCTATATTTTACAACTTTCTACATGATACCAGCTCATATAAACTGCACGCAGCGGTGGCTGATCACTGGACACTCAGTCTTGCCCAGCCTGTATCGCCCTCATGTATCAAACGCAGCTGGGCCTTTAATAAACTGATTGCACGTAGTACCTATATGAGAGAATTGCACTTCTGGATTCTGCATTGTTTGATCATCTGGCCTAGGAAAGCTTTCCTTGTGAAAATTTCGGCTTCTCATGCATGTCAGAAATGTTCACAGCCGAATGCTACACTTCTTCATTGTCTATGGAGTTGTGACTATATCCAGAAGTTCTGGGAGTCTATTTTTCAATTTTATACTGATGATGTCCACTCTTCTCCTAAACAATGGGAAGTGACATTTTGTATACTGGGACTCCATGAGTCACTGAGTAGACCCATGGGACTTCGAATTCATTTATTCCATAAGAGTCGACTGATGGCTCTACGTGTAATTCTCCGGCACTGGATATCAGATACGGTACCGACATTGAAAGAATGGTCAGATGCAATGCTGGACCTGTATCTTTTAGAGAAGAAATCTATCCCACTGATCTCTAAGAAGAAACGGATGCTGTTTGCTGAGGTTTGGGGTCCCTATTTGCAATCTCTCCCAAAAGGTGCACAGCAGGCAATTGCCTCACAGGGTAGTTGATTTTCAGCATAAGTTTTTTAACGGATGCTTTTCCTGACATATGTCATAACTAAATTGGTAATTTACTAGCCATAATAGTTGTTAGGGTGCTGGTCAGAGGGGGGGGGGGGAGGACAGGGGGTGGGGTGGACTGTTGGGGATGGGATGACACTGTACTCTGTGAGAAGGTTTGGGATCCTATGGTTACGCTTAAGCTGTTGTTTAAAAGGAGTACTGTTAAGCAAAATTTCATGCTTTTAAGTTTTCATGTTTCCCTGTATTCATGTTCCTAGTCTGTATTCATATGTTGTGGACTTATGATTCATCATGAATAAAAAACATTACAAACAAAAAAAAAAAAAATCAACTATCTGTAAATATTCATTATCTATATTAGCCATGGTCCCAACCTGTTCGGACATAAGGTGCTTTACTGCAGAAGTGGCCAACTTGCTCCTCAAGAGCTACTTGTAGGCCTGGGTTTCAGGATATCCATAATGATTATGTATGAGAGAGATTTGCATACAGTGGAGACAGTTTATGCAAATCTCTCTCATGCATATTCATTATGAATATCCTGAAAACCGGTCCTGTTTGTGGCTCTTGTTAGACCAGAGTTAGCCCCCAAGTTTCTACTCTATGTATAGAAACAGGTCCCAAACAGAGTGAGATTTCTTCAGTATTTCAGTTTTTCTTTATTTATATTATTTTGTATACTGATATTCTGATATCAATCATAACGGTTTACAATGTCAATATAAAGAAACTAACAATAAACATAAAAGCTATAATACAAATAAAATCATTCCTAACCTAAAAACAAAATAAAATACAAATCATTTAATAATACATTAAAAATACATTCATAATCAAAAACAACCTCTCAATCAATCAGAGTTCAGCCCTTAATAAAATACGACACCCTTAAGTTAAATAATCTCCAAACACTTGTGTAAATAACCATGTCTTTAAATCTTTTTTGAATGTCTGATAATTTGACTGTAATCTTAAATCAATAGAAAGGGAATTCCATAACTTGGGCCCAGTTAAAGATACCGCTTTTCCCCTGACTTTGCTCAACTAGGCAGACCTAACCGAAGGAATTGCTAACAAACCTTTATTTGCTGATCGTAAATTACGCTGCAGAGTATGAATCTGTAAAGAAGCATTTAACCATTCTATTTTCTCATTCTTAATTGATTTGTGTATTAAGCAGAGAACTTTGTACTCAATTCTATATTTTATCGGTAACCAGTACAAATCTTTCAAAGTAGATGTAAAATGATCATATTTTTCTAACACCAGTTAAAACTCTTGTAGCAGCATTCTGTAGCGGTTGTAGCAGTCTCACAGTATTATATAGAAGACCAAAAAGAAGAGCGTTACAATAATCAAGTTTAGAAAACATCAAAGCTTGTAAAATGGTTCTAAAATCATTAAAATATAAAAACTGTTTCAATCTTTTTAAAATATGGAGCTTCTTAAAACTGTCTCTGATCATATTAATTATAGTTATTTTCATATTTAGTTCACTATCCAGAATCGCCCCTAAATCTCGAGCAGAATTAACTAACCTAAAGTCAGAAAAAACAAACTTATAGAAAGTAAGTATTCAAGTTTATTGCTTAAATATACTATTTTGGTCTTTTGATTATTTAATACTAATTTCATGTGTGCAAGCACTTGTTGTATTGAAGACATATAGATGGATTCATTAATAGGAAGAAGCATCTGTACATCATCAGCATATATAAAATGTTATGCCTAAACCAGATAACAGCTTGCAAAGTGGCAACATATAAAGATTAAACAAAGTTGCTGATAAAAATAAACCCTAGGGTACTCCTGAAGTGTGGTGAATTTTTTTGGATTTTGAGATTCCAATCTTCACCGTATATGAGTGGTCATGTAAATAAGAGTTAAACCAAAATATTGTTTTTCTGGATAACCCAATTTCTGTAAGTCTGTCAATCAAAATATTATAATTGACAATGTCAAACGCTGTAGAAATATCTAACATCAATAAGTAAGATTGACCAGAATCTACATCTCTAAGGACTGTATCTGTCAATGCAATTAAAAGCATCTCGGTACTAAAAAATTTTCTAAAACCAAATTGAGATGAATATAAAACATTATTCTCAAGATAATCAGCTAATTGCTTTTGTACTACCTTTTCTATACATTTAGATAAAAAAGGGAGGTTTGACACTGGTCTAAAATTACTCAAAATTGTCTTATCAGCATTCCTATTTTTTTAAATTGGTTTTATAACTGCAGCTTTTAGGCTGTCAGGGAATTTCCGTTCTTCCAGTGATAGATTAACAATATCGGCAATCGGTTTAGCAATAATATTTGACATATTTTTAATTGCTTTTTCAGAATTACATCTAGCAGGTGATAAACTGGATTCATCTTTTTTATTATTCTCTCAATTTCAGTAGAAGAGACTAAATCAAGAGCAGACCAAACTCGATCAGATGTTTCACGTAATGTGATCTTTTGGTCTGAAGCTTGGGGGATGTTATTAATTAATCTCTGTACCTTGTCATTAAAAAAGGCAGCAAACTCGTTGCACTTGGACTCTGCAGTTTCAGGAAATTTGTTTAAATTTATCTGTTTAATAAGATCTTGTAGAAAAGAAAAAAGGATCTTAGGACTGAAATTAGTCATGTTCTTTCTTTGTATAATCTCGTTTTGACTTAGTGATTTGAACTCTATATTTAGAGAGCAGCACTCTGTATACTGAAAGGGTTTGTGTTGAAGGTTTTTTACGCCACGCCCGTTCTTTTGCTCTCAAAACCCTTTTTAACTCTTTTAAATCCTTGGAATACCAAGGAGCATTAAGCTTCTTAGTAAGATTCACCTGTTTTCTAATAACTGGACTAAGATTATCAGCAAGTGCTTGTACTATATCAAACCAGGAGCCCACTGCCTTATTGATATTAGCTAAGTTCAACTTTCTTAAAGCCTCGGGTAATTGATCTACTAAGTTAACAAAACTAATTGGTTTACAAAATTGAAACTCAATCTTATTATTTCTAAGATGACAATCTTGAGCCTTTTTAATTGATACTGATGTATGTATCAAATTATGATCAGACTAGGGAACAGGCTAGCAGGTCAGGGGTGGGTGATATATAACATGCTGATTGACAAAAAATTAAGTCCAACCTATGACAAGCTTTATGGGTTGGTTTATCAACGATCTGTTCTAGGCCAATGGCTGCTAAAGTGTCGATAAAAGACTTGCATGTAAATTGAAGTCACCCAGAACCACAGCAGGAATATCTATCGCTTTATTAATAGTTAGAAATTCAACTAATGATGAACAATTATGACCCAAAAGATCTGGAGGACAGTAAACTAAATATAATTGAAAATTATTTTTAAAAATCCTATTTCAAAGGGAGTTGCAATCTCTACATGAAATTTACTCAGTTTTAGCTCTTTTTTGGTTATAACCATTAAAACCACCTCTTTTCTGTTTGGCTCTTGGTAAAAAAAACTATATCATATCCCTGTTAAGGTAACTGATTAATTAAACCTAGGTCAGTACTCTTTTTTTTTTTTTTTTTTTTAATTCTTTATCAATTATTCAATAATAGTTACATAAAACATATTACATAACAGAAAATAATACAGAATTTAGAAAAGAAAAAGAAAATATTCATATTAGCAAACCTCTAAGCTTCTAATATTGTTTCATTATTCTGTATTACACAAATAGGGAACATAGGTAGTAGTACTTATATAAGGAGCATAATATAAGATTTATCTATAAAGAAAAAAATGTAGATAACCCTCCCCATTTACTTTCTTCTGCCTGACTTTCTTTCCCCAACAGTGCACCAAGATGTTCAGGAACTGTAAACACATAATTATGACCTTTATACTTGACAAAGCATTTACATGGATATTTTAATAAAATTTGTTCCCCACCCTCAATTACCCTTTTCCTATAGGTTAAGAATTCCTTTCTCCTTTCGTTAAATCAACACAATTAAGTACTCTTTAACAAAGTTTGTTATGCAACAAATTGCTGGAGCACATTCCTCTAATAAATCATTAATATCTGGAATTTTCTTTGATATGGACTGTACATTCAGTAAGAGCAAAGAAAGAAAATCTGACATTACTAAATGAGAATGAATCGAAGGAAAAATATAGAGCCAAGTCCTGTGTCTTTTTATACAACTAATCAATCAACAGTCCCCATATCTGCCACAATTCAAAATTGTCTCAATCTTATTACCAGCCATGTTCAAGATCTTAAGACCAGCAGCAGAAGACTTCCTTATATCTTATTTATAAAGGTGACAGTGCCTAGATGAGAGCACAAAGGGGTGCACTAAGGAGCAGGACTCTTAAACGCACCCCTTTGGCACACGGCACCTCCAGCGTCTCACTCACATTTTTAGTCACCATAAGATGATGTCAGCGAGGGGGTGGGGCTATCCCGCGTGGGAAAATCGTGGTGGCTGATCTGGGGTTGAGCTGGCTTGAAGGTGGTCTGCAGGTGCTGGAAAGCAAACAGCTTCAGATGGCAACAGAGGCAGGAGGTAATAGTCAGATGGGAGGCAAGATTATTTAAAATGCCACCAGTGTCTCACTCGCATTTTTAGTGGTGCCCTGAGATGATGTCAGTGAGGGGGGGGCGAGGCTATCCTGCGTGGGAAAAACACGGCAGCTGATACACATTAATTTTCTCTAAGGCTACAACAAGGACTGTGAGAGCCATCCACAGAATCATAAAACCATCCATTTCCTTCTAGTTTCTGGTGATTATTCTATGCGCTAGTAAAAGCACTACTATCTACCATTTAACATTTTTTTGCATTGTGTGACTCCTTGCAACCAAGTCAAATAACAGCCAGGCAAACTATTTTGGTATACTTATATTTACTGTTCTATTAGGCCAAATTAATTCAGTCCTAATGTATTTCATATTGACCGTTATGTTTGCTGCTTTGTTCATATTACCACTCTAAAAGTAGCTAGCTTTGTAAATTGTCATTGTTTTATGCTCCTTGAAGATGCATAACATGTCTTCTCATTTTTATTTTCCAAAATCCCTTTGCTTTTTCTGTCTCTTGTTAGACTTTTGGTATCTGCAAGAAAAGGCTGTTTGTGTTAATGCCTTTGATATTTTAGAGACTCACAACCAGAAAGTTAAAGGTAACTTTTGAAGGGTGAGGGCTAATACTAAATATATATTTAGAGTTTGCAGGTTAATATCTTTTTTATTTCATATTTAAGGGGGTCATTTATCAAAATGCGCTAAGGCATTTTCGCATGCGTTAAGGGCTTATCGCATGCGATGGTGCGATGCAAATCTGAAAAAGAGGAGGAGTTGGGGGTGGGAGTGGGCTGGGTTTACCAGTTTGTGAAGTCCTATCGCATGGACTTAATGCTGATTTTAGCTACACCTTTTTCAGTAGCATTAAGCTGTGTGATAGCTTGTGTTACAGGGTGGTAAGGTGTTAGTGCATTTTGCGATGTCTCCTGAAAGGCCTGTTTTAGTAGGTTGAAGCTCCCGGAGCACCAGTCCAGCCATCTCGGGGGGGGGGGAGAGAGAGAACCTAGCCATAATGCCCTCTCCCTAGATAGGTATTTATATCCCTATGGGAGGCCCACCTAGTAACTCGAGGTGAGGTTTAGGTATTAGTGTAGGGGGTTTAGGGGCCACTTTGACATTCAACGTGAGACATACGAACAGAACAGTGGTCTCTTGTGAAGATTTGATGACCTTCGGAGAGAGGAAACTCACCCAAAGCTGAGATTGGTACAATGTTCTCTCCACCTAGCTTGATGGACTCTCTACCTGGGTAATCATCGGTTTCATTTTTAGACATTCATATCTCAATAATAGCAAATAAATTCTTTTTTACCATTTACCAAAAACCAACCGAAAGAAATACTGTATTGAATTATAAGAGTTGTCATCCATTAAACCTAAGGAACAGTATTCCCTTTGGCCAATTTTTACGCCTAAGAAAATTGTGCTCCACGGTAGCTGAATACAAATTGAGAGCTAGAGAAATGGGCCAGAAATTTATTGAGAGAGGGTATCCAGAGAACGTGGTAAGAAAGGCAAGTAAATGAGCTAGATGGAACCACAGAGAACTGCTGTTAACACCAAAGCAGAAAGAGCAATCAAGTAAGTTAACGTGTTTTGCCGTTCTCCACAGGAGTCAATGAAGTGGTCCAAAGTATCAGGAAACATTGGAATGTGCTGCAAGTCCACACAGTGTTTAAGGAACAACCTTTAATAGCATTTAAAAGAGGCACTAATATAAAAGATCAAGTCGTGCATTCATTCTTCAAAGAAAGAACAGAGAGATCTGGAGAAGTGGGTCATTTCCCATGTGAATCCTGTGTTATGTGCCTGCAAGCACATTCCAATATCAATATGTAAATTGAAAAAATACAAGCCAATTGTAAAAACGTCCTGCATGTCAAAGAATGTATTTTATGTAATATGGTGTCCTTGTGGACTTTTGTACATAGAGAAGACGACGAGGCAATTGAAAATGCGCCTGATTGAACACAAAAGCGCGCTCAAACGAAATAAGATAAAAGCGCCATTAGTTCAACATTGCATGGAACAAGTCCACTCATTTGAGAGTCTATTCTGTACAATTTTGGAAGTTGTTGAACAGAATGAATGGGGAGGAAATATAAATTTGAGGCTTCTACAACGTGAGCAGAGATGGATTTTTAAATTAGATACAGTCTCTCCTGCGAGGCTTAACAAAGAAGTAGACCGGTCCGTGTATATGTAGGTTCATGCTGATTGGCTGGCCTGACATCCCTGACAAATGTATAAGTACCTGACTTCCGGTAAAGGTGAACGAAAGCATTTGGGCGCCATCTTTTTACCTGTGTGAGCTGCTGGATTAAGCTGGGATCAGCTATAACATAAGTCCGTTGTGAGTGGCATGTTTAAAAAGATTTTCTTTAAAATTAATGAGGAAAGGTGATTAGAGTGCTTTTTATTGTAGGAACAATGCTAAGTCCCCTGAAGCAGCCGTGAGTTTCACGCCAAAACATTGTCAATGTCGGGCAAGCAAGAATAAGAAACAGCAATATAGACGGCGACAGCAGCAGTAATAAAATGAGATAAGTTGTTTCAAGATATCAAGTAGTAAAAATGAGAAGCTGTTTTAGAACATTAAGACATTCACTGAAGGGTATTTTAAAAGGGTAATCTTTAGAGTAGATTTCACTTATGATAGAAAAGTAAAAATAATGAACAGGAAGAAGTAAATGACGTTAAAAAAGTGCAAGTAAATGAGAGGGGTTGTAGCCCTTTGTGGGCAAGAGCCCAGGAGAATGAAGCACTGAATACTCTGATACCGACTCCTGGGATTTTAAGAATCAATTAATAATCTATTACTGTATCTTACAGTTTCCCTCATATGTTCAAAATTATTTTTTGGGTATTGTAAATTGAGGGGTATTGCCATTGATTTTTGAAGGTTTATATACATTAAACCCATTTCCATGTAATTATAAAACCAATTTTATTTGCTTCTGCTCTTAAACCCAATCAGTTCGTCCCACTTGGAATTCTATGCTTGGGAGGCAAGTAAGTGTCTCGATCAGGTGTGGCCAACTTCGGTCCTCAAGAGCCACAAACATGCTAAGTTTTTAGGATATACACAATGAACATGCATGAGGTAGATTTGCATGTATTGCCTCCATTGTATGCAAATATATCTTTTGTATATTCATTGTGATTTCCTGAAAACCTGGCCTGTTTGTGGATTCCGAGGAACAGAGTTGGCCACCCCTGGTCTACATGATGGCATTTCCTCCTGAATCAATGTCTCTCCTGTCTTTCAGCTTCTGTACAGACAATGATCTGGCTCAGATTCACATACAGTACCTTCTTAAATGTTGTTTTGTTAGCCAAGTGGTGTATGTGGATGGCTGAGAAACAAGTAAAAATGAATTTCTGGCCAGTCTAATTTTTAGTAGAAACATATGGAAATACTCTCAGTATGACTGACAGATCTAACTAGACTCTGAGGTCTTGCCCTCAGACTCTGTGTAGTGCATGCCTCATTTCTCACAGTCTCTTTTGAGCTTATTAAACAATTATCACACCATGATCTACTTGCCAGAATGTGCTTAATGAATGCTAATAAGCACTTCTGAAAAATAGTTGTCTTTCCATCAAAATATGGGCAGTCCTGCAGGAAATAGCTTCTTGATCACTTCCTACATTTACTTCTAATAAGTACACACAGATGTGATTCTTTGTTACTGTCCAAATTTCACCCACCTTTTTTTTCTTTTTATGTATAATACCATCTGTGTCTCTTTTTTATCTATCATGATGGGGATTAGCCTGTACTCTGTGTTTATGCAATTGTGAGGCCTCTAGTAGTACAACCGAATCTTAGAAACATCAGTCAATTAGAACATGATATATACATTTGATATTTTCAATAAAGTACTGCCTACTTTGTGTATCTATGAGGAGTTTTAGATTTATGACAAGAAAAGACAAACAGCACAACTTACACACAGACTTATCCTCACATACAAAAACTCTATTGATACCTAAGCTTTGAACTACAGTACATCTTATTCTAGTAAGCCTGTGTTATTCCTCAGAAAATATCTGGATATAGTAAAAGCTCCATTATCTGGCATGCCTGGGGAATAGGTGGTGCCAGTTAACTCAATATGCTGGTTATCAGGAAGCAGCATACTGGGAACCAGAGGGGAGGGAGTGATGCAGGAATGACCAGAACACAGAGCAAAGCTACTCTGATCTCTAAACCAACCCTCCCTTTCCCCAACCCCCCAGTGGAATTCCTATCTGAGATGAACAACAATCTTCTTCAAGACTCTCTTTCTACACTTTTAAGAGACCATAATACCAAAGACCCCCCTTCTGCCATTTCAAAGATACTGGCTCCCACCAATTCTTGCTCAGCAACAACAACTTTCAGCCCATAAGCAATGTCAAACTAAAACACAACAAGCCCAGCCCAAACCTGGGAATGTTTTTGATCACTCCACATATTCACCAGTCACACTTTCCAATAGGGATGAAGATCAGGCCTTCCTGGAGGAATGGTGCAAGATAACCAAAGGCCATGGAATCTAGATACCATTTGTGTTTCTTCTGGCTCCTATGTCTTCTTTATTGATCGGCCTTCAATCCAGAGATGTCTTACTTGATACAACTCCATCTGGAAGTGGAATCACTTCTTCAGCATCAAGCAACAGAACTGGTTCCTGACTGATACTTAATCATCCCCAAAAAATCAGGGAGACTGAGATCCATTCTGGATATAAGAAACCTGAACAAGCATCTTCTCAGAGAAATTCAAAATTAGTTCCCTCAACATGATTCTTCCCTATATCCAGAGGAGGAATGATATGTGCTCTCTATCTGAAGGATGTATATGCCCACATACCCATCCATCCTACTTACTGGCATTATCTTCACTTCAAGATGAACTCTTCCTCTTCAGACTGTCAGCAGCTCCAAGAGTCTTCACTAAATGCCTGGCTATAGTATCAGCACACTTATGATATCAGAGAGTCCAAGGCTTCCCAAACTTGGGCGATTGGCTAGTCAAGGCCAACTCCAAAGAGAGTAAATTAGTATCTCTGCAGAAATCAATTCAGATTCTGTAGAAGTTGGGATTTATGGTCAATTTTGAGAAGTCAAATCTAGTCCTGACCCAGAAACTAAAATTTATTGGGGCATGGATAGAATCAATGCTTGAGAGAGCTTTTTTCTATCAGAACGGGAAAATACTAAGAGATTACTCATTCATAAGCTATTAAAATCATAGCACTTGTCAGGCAGAAAAGGTCCTGGGTTTTTTTTTGGGTTTTTTTAGGTCATATGGCAGCATCCATTCATATAGTTCCACTAACCCACCTCCATAATAGTCACCTGCACTGAGGTGTATGCTGTTAATGGGACCAGCTAATTCAATCCTTGACAGTGAAAGTACAAGTTTCAAAGAACATGAAATGGGAATTACACTGGTGGCTACATTCCCAAGCTCTCCAGAAAGAAGCTCCATTCCACGGACTCCCTCATCAAGCTACCTTAGTGCCCGACATCTCCACAAAATGTTTGGGCGCTAACACCAACATTTTCAAACCCAAGGAACTTAGTCTCTTGATGAAAGACATATTTGGATCAATGTGTTAGAACCAAGAGCAATCAGATATGCACTATAGACATTTACACATCTTCTCCAAGGGAAGAACATTCTAATTCAAACCAACAATCAAGTGACCATGTTTTATGTGAACAAACAGGGAAGCATACGGTCATAGACTCTCTGCCAAGAAGTAATATAGACATGGGAATGGCCATTCAAGTATCAAGCTTTCTTATAAGCCACTTGTCTTCCAGGGATCTTCAACATGCTAGCAGATCATCTCAGTAGAGTCTTCCAGCCACACAAGTGGTCTCTGCAACAATCAACAGCTGACACACTATTTAACTTATGGGGTCTTCCAACAATCAACCTATTCATTTCAGAACAAAATAGAATGCTGGAAAACATTTGTTAAGTTCTACCCAGAAAATTCAGGTTAGCTCAGGATGCTTTCCTGCTCAATTGGAATGCAAATCTCATGTACACTTTTCCACTGATAACCAGAACTGTGAAAAAGTACTAAAGGACTGGACTTGACTAATCCTCATAGCTCCACCATGGCCCATGCAGATTTGGTTTGCATATCTTGTACAGCTTTCCAGCAGTCCTATTCATCTGGAGGACTAATTCAATCTTATTAACTCAAGAGGAAGGAAGTATTTTCCATCCAAATCTCCCATTTCTCAACCTGAAGACTTGAATGTTGAACACTCAGCAATCACAGACCCCTCTTTCTGCAGAGATTGAAAAGATAATAGTATCTGCCAGGAAGCCATCAACTAGAAGAGCCTATGGTTTATCCATATGGTGTCAACATTATTCCTTGGACCCACCTCAGCCAAGGAGATCAAATCCCTTCTAAAGAGACTGAAACCATCCAGCCATCCATCAGACCACATACCCACAAAACATCTTCTTCGTATCCCAGACACCATCTCCAGTCCTCTGGCAGACATCATAAATTGCTCTTTATCTCATGGAATATATCCAGACTCACTAAAATCCGCTTCCCTCAAACCCCTGCTGAAAAAACCCAACCTTGACACACAGGATCTCTCTAATTTCTGCCCTATTTCCAACCTATCTTTTGTTGCTAAAATCACTGAGAAACTGGTCAACACCCAATTCTCGGATTATCTTGATGAACACAAAATTCTCTACCCATCTCAATACGGGTTCTGCAAATCTTACAGCACAGAAACCCTCCTCCTTTCCCTCATGGATCACATCATCTTAGGCCTGGACAAAGGTCAGGCATTCCTCCTAGTTCTACTTGACATCTCGGCAGCATTCGATACGGTGAACCACTCCACGCTGTTAAACCGCCTCTCAGATATCGGTATATCTGGATCTATACACAGATGGTTCAATTCCTTCCTAAGCAACCGAAGCTTCAAAGTCAAAATCAACAACAAAGAATCACCCAGCATCAAATCATCGGTAGGAGTTCCCCAAGGATTCTCCTTATCTCCCATCCTCTTTAACATCTACCTCCTCCCCCTATGTCAGCTGCTAACCAACCTAAAATTAACACATTATCTCTACGCAGACGATGTACAGATTCTGATCCCCATAAAAGAGTCCCTCTCAAAAACACTTATATTCTGGGAAAATTGTCTCCAATCTATCAACCACCTCCTTAACAGTCTGAACCTGGGCCTAAACACTTCCAAGACTGAACTTATTATTGCCTCTGACCACACTGACTCCTCGCTTCAGTTCCACCTCACAACCCAAATTACACATGTAAGAGACCTCGGAGTAATCCTTGACAATCGTTTAAATTTAAAGAAATCCATTAACAAATGATAAAGGACTGTTTCTACAAACTGCAATTCCTAAAAAGGCTCAAACCCCTCCTTTACTTCCATGATTTCAGGACAGTCCTCCAAGCCACGCTCTTTGCCAAGATCGACTACTGTAACACACTTCTTCTGGAGCTTCCCCATTCCACACAAAACCAGTACAGATGCTCCAGAATGCAGCAGCTAGAGTCTTGACCAATACTCACCGCAGAGATCACATCACTCTCGTCTTACGGAACCTACATTGGCTACCAATAAACTATAGAATCTTACACAAGTTTCTCACCATAATCCACAAAACTATCCACAAACAACTCCTGCTGGACCTTCAGATCCCCCTCAGACTCTACACCTCATCCAGACCCATCCGAGAAATATATAAAGGATCTCTTCAAGTCCCCTCAACCAAAGCCACACGCCATGCCATCACCAAAGAACGAGCATTCTCGATAGCAGGTCCTACCATTTGGAATAATATCCCACTGGACCTCAGACTGGAACCCTGCCTACAAACATTTCGGAAAAAACTCAAAACCTGGCTATTCCGCCAAGCTTTCCCATAATCAATCCAAATCAGAAACTTCGCAATTTTAAGCTCACCTTGCTATATATGTAGCCAAGCCCCCTTATACTCACAATGGTTATCTCTCTCTCTCTCTTCTTTCTTCAGTTCCCAAGTTTTTGCTTCTCCTTGTTATATGTAACTTTGCCTCTTAAGAATGACCTCTTGTTTATTGGTTGTTAAAAAATGTTAACCCTCAAGTTCCATGTAAACCGATTTGATATGACACAAGTCATGAAGGTTGGTATATAAAAGAATTAAATAAATAAAAAAAATAAATAAATGTGAACACAAACATTTCCTAACCTACTTGCTGTCTTTTTCTGAATCAGGTGCTGTCATATCCTCAGTAAGAATACATCTTGCATGGAGTAAGAGATAGACCTGGGGTGATAGTGTAGCGATCTGAAGATGAAAAATCAAAGTGACAAAGTGATAGCCAAGACCAGAAGAATGCTGGACTTCATAGAAAGAGGAATATCCAGTAAGAAGAAGGAGGTGATAATTCCCTTGTACAGGTCCTTCGTGAAGTCTCTCCTACAGTACTATGTACAGTTCTGGAGACCATATCTCAAAGGGGTCAGAGATAGGATGAAGGCTGTCCCGAGAAAGGCAACCAGTATGGTGGGGGGATCTCCACCAAAAGTCTTACAAGGAGTAGTTGAAAGTGCTAAATATGTATAACCTGGAGGAGAGGAGGAGGAGTAGGGAAGATATTATACAGACCTTCAGCATCTTAAAAAGCATAAATTATGCAACTTTAATTACAAACCTCTTCTGTTGGAAAGAAATAAAGAGAACTAGAGGTCACAAAATGAAGCTCCAAGGAGGATGTTTCATATTGAATGTCAGGAAATATTTCTACACAGAGAGGGTGGTGGACACATGGAGCGCCCTACCGGAGGATTTAGTGAGGACCAGGACAGTGAAGGAATTCAAAAGGGCATGGGATAAACACTGTAGATCCCTAGAGGCAAGAGGATAAACACTGCGGATTCCTAGAGGCGAGTGAAGTGAAATAAGGAAAGGAGGCAAGACAGAGGCAAGATCTTTCACATAGGAAAAAAATGACAGAAACAAAACAAAACATGAACTATAGTCTGGGAAATAAAAAAAAAAAAAAAAAAGTGAGGGGATAGTCTGGGAAAACAAGCAAACATTGGGGAAATGTGCTAGTGCAAACTGTAAATCAAACAGCACAGGAGGAAGTATAGGTATTCAAACAATCGGGGGGACTTACTGATGCAACACATATTACCCTTATCTAATTAACCATCACACAACTCAAACAAGTAATCTACATTGGCCAGACCCTAACAGTCTGTGACTCATTTAGGATGTAAGCTTGCTGGGGAGACCAGATGGCCAATTGTGTCCTTTTCTGCCGTCATCATCTTTCTCAGCACCATAGTGGCTTACAATATTCAAGATGATATTAAACCCATATGAACTCTTCTGTTTGTATCAAGATTTATGAAAGGCTTATTTCAAGTTAAATCTCTGGTGCCATGGGATCAGAATGTTATTCTGTTTCAGTTGCTGAAGCTGTCCTTCTCTTAAGTTTTTGCCCATGGAATGTAGTATTTCTTATAGCGGAAATTTCATCCAAAAGAATCAGCGAACTTCAGGCATTAGTTCACTATCCATCATAATATGCAATTCTTTCAGAATAGGGTTGTTCTCTGCACCCACACAAACTTTCTACTTTTGTCATATCAGCTTTCTATAATAATCAGGTCCATCATACTTCCTACTTTCTTCTCAAGGCTAAAAGCACATGAAGGAGAGAAAGTACTTCATATTCTAGATTGCAAAAGAGCCTAGTACAAGAGAAGAATTCAGCTGCATCACCAGCATTTGCAACTGTTCATATCTTACGATTCTAACAGACTGAGCATAGTCACCAAACATACATTGTCTAACTGGACTGTATCCAGCACTGTTATATAGCCACAGGTTTACAAATTATAGACTGTCAAAGCTCATCAAGTCAGAGCTACGATCTCTTCCATTGCTCAACTGTGAACGGTACCTCTCAGACATTTGCAAAGCTGTAACTTGGTTGTCAGTACACACCTTTACATCCCATTGCTGTCTGGATAATCTCTCAAGGAGGGACAAATTTGGACAAGCAGTTTTGCATAGCCTGTTCACCCAGTAGTCCACTCTCCATGGTAGGATCCGGCTTGCTTACTCAATAAACACTCCGTTGAAACCATTAGTTTGGGTCTCCCTACATGTCATGTCTAATTCAGCTCTGGTTATAGATTAAAAAAGCAAATGTGCTTACTGTAAATGGTGTTTTCCATAGATAGCATGCTAAATACCCTCCTGCCTCCATGAAGAGTCAACAGCTTAGCTAAATTTAGCTCTAAACTCATCTGATGAGTTCACAAGGCAACACCTATGTGGTATTCCCACATATGGCTCAGTAAAGCTAAAAGCTCTATTAGCTAGGAGAGATGAATCCATTTGGTGCTACCAGATAATGTCACCCCACATTGCATTGCTAATTCATTCTGCTATCTACGATAAATACCATTTACAGTAAGTACAGTAAGCAAACTTGCTTTTCTCTGGATTAATGGTCTTGTAGGTGTGGAATTTCACCACCTATGCAAATGAGAATTGCAAAATTTTGCTAAGAAATTTTTCATATGTTCCCAGTAGTGTCAACGTGTGGTGGAGGTCCCTGATCTCAGGGCTACACTGGTTTAAATTAGCAACAACGCTCAGTAACAGCTTCTATTCCCACCCCTGGGGGCAAAAGCCATGATGATGTGAGGGGCAAGGGGCTGCCCTTACTCCCACCCCCATGTAGGTCCAAAATGCATAAAAATTAGCCCTGTCCCTATAAAAAAAAAATCCACCAAAGCCCTTCATTGGGTCTCCCCCATCACCAGGGAGGCCACAGATTAGTGGGCTCCTTCTCTGTAAAGCTTACGGAACAAAAAAGATGACAACTCAATGAGATGTAGTAATCTTTTTTTCAAAAACTAGCATATAAAGATAACTTCACACACTGATTATACCTGATTTTGAAATAATCTGAGCTCAAGGCAACTTACAATTCAGGTACTGTAGTTATTGCCCTGGCCAAGTAAATTTATAATCAAATTAGTACCTGAGACAATGGAGTGTGAAGTGACTTGCCCAAAGGCACAAGGAGAATCCATGGGAGAAGCACAATTCAAACCCTGGCTTCCCTGGCTTGTACCCTGCTACTCTAACCATTAGGCTGCTCCTTCAGCCTTGCCTTTGTCTATTAAGTTTTATTCAATTTCTGACCTAAAATATCAGAAGTAAAACATTAAATGAAACCTGTAAAAGAAACATTAGGGCTACAAACTACTGACCTTACCCTAAACCCATTTGGCTGCAGACCAGCTGACTTAGTTCCTCCTGCCACTCATCAGCACATACATGGTAGTCAGCAGCTGACCTGTGTATCGTCAGAAATGGTGGGGAACTCACACTTTTCGACAGGCTCACTGGAAAAAGATGAAAGACATGCATTTTCATATTCCTTTTTATTTGTTGAAAAATAAAGACTTTCATAATAATGACACTATTTCTTTTTTATTCCACTTAGTTCATAACAATTGACTGAGGTATATTAGTTAAATTCATATTGGCACACACCGAAGTAGAAGGACAGTGATCACCTAAGCGCCATTGACCTTGTGCTCATTGTTCAATGTGCTCTACTACCATGCCAGGCTTTGTATGGTCTCATTCAACTACCAGTCAGCCGGTAGTTTTATGTTCATGCACCGACTGTAATACCTCTGGCATTATTTAATTCAGTGCCCGTACGATTTGTTCTATGTAGGCTAAACGAAAAGAGCGGTTCGTATAGTCTCATAGAACTTTGCAGCTGCATCAATATGCTGAAATTCACTGCTCTGCTAACCTCACAATGCTATCGTTTCCAACATTCATTTCAGGACTTGACATGAGCAATTTTGTTACAAAATTTTGGAACAAGTGTTTGTACCTATAAGAGGGGAAGATTTTCAAGCCATCTCCAATAAGCGAGAGCAATACTGGATTTTTTCATCAGAAACTTTGTCAACTTTTGGTTTGAATAATCACATAGATTGGTACTCAATTATCTAAACCTTTTTGAAAGACATTAACTTTTAGAAAGCCACACAGGTGCACATATATGCGCATAAGTCATTTCATCTATTGATCAAGTTATTTTTAAGTGCATATAAAAAGCAATTTTCAAGGACTGGACCTCTGATTATAAGTTTCTGCCTTTGGTGCTGAGATACTTAACGAGAGAGTGTATGATGGACCTACATTTATAAAGATATAAGATTTTCAATGTATTAAGTATCTCTGTTGGGATTTTTTTGTTTGTTTGAAATTTCTTTCCCCATGTACTTAATATTTAAGAGCTAGTGGTTTTGGTAACCAATTAAAAATAAATACATAAAATGAGCAAATATGCCAAAAAAAAAAAAAATCAGCATGGATAGCTGGAAAAATCCATTAAAAAAAACCAAAAAAAACCCCCACAACTGATTTCTGATGATCTGCAGTGGATTTTGCCCAATAACATCATCAAATTTCATTTGCAGACAATAGGAAAATGTGTAGAATTCTGCAAAGGCAAACCAACTGAAATTGGTTCAATCTCACATCTCAAGTGAGCAAAGCACACTTAAAGGCAAATTTTAATAGCCATGTGCATCCCAAAGCCGGGAGATATGTCGAGTATCTCAGATTTTAAGAAGCACCAGAGTACGTGCACAAATGGTATAAACAAAAAAGGGGCAGGGCACGGGCAGGACATGGGTCCGGATATGTAACATGAAATGTGCACATAAATATTTGCGTACACAAGGTGCGTAAGTAATGAAACAAAAAAAATAAGGCTAGTGAGCGGGCTCTTAAGGGCTGGAGATAAAAGGGTAAAAGGGAGGCATATTAACTAGGGGGGTTAGGAAGTCCTATCCTTTACCTGGGCAAACTGGGAATGGACTGGAGAAACCGGTAATTGTGTCGGTGTGCATATCTAATATAATCCCCCCACTTACGTGGTAGAGTTGGCACATGTGTGCATATAAAATTGCACATAAATGTACATGCGTGCAGCTGATGTTATATCATATGCACGTATGTTGTAAAATGGCCTCGAGCTGGCATACACGTATATATATACGTCTGCGCAGCTGTTTGAAAATTACCTTCATAGGTAACAGGACTCTTAGCAAGAACTGAATATGTGATTCAGATACAAAAGTTGTATCTTTTAAGCCACAGCACCAAAGATACTTTAAGTTCCCTTCAGCCCTGCATCCTTAGATGCTGCACATAAGAATGTTATCCAGTGATCTGATCTCTGCTCATTGACTCCAGGGCTGAATATATATATATATATATTTTTTTTTTTTTTTTTTTGTTACCTATAAATTAAGATTTTAGTCTCTGTTTTGCCACACAATTCTTCAAACTACAGCAGGTGAGGAGTATTTTAGTTCCATGGGAAGTCTTACCACAGTTCCATTCATCTGAACTATCCGTGCAGTCCAGCTGACCATTGCACCATTCATCACGGAGCACACAGTCATGATTGGCACATTCAAGCTCATCATCTTTACACAATGCTGCCAGGACAGAGAAAAACAGAGACAGATTTTAAAAGCAAATTCTGATATCAGACAAACTTTAATATCAGCCATACAATTCTAAAGAATTTGTTCTTCAATCACAATTCATACTTGTTGCCTTTAACTACACACTGTTTTCTTTTCTCAACTTGACTACTGTTTGTTTGCTGATCCTCCTGATTCTATACTTTCACACTCTGTTTTCTGCATTGTTCGTAATGAAATTCTGCTGTTCTGTTCTCTCTATTCCAGTTAAGTTTCCTACCATGTCTAAACTCCTACTACTTACAAATATATCCATGGAACTGATTCTCTCTCTCACACATCTAGTCCACCATTCTATTACACTTTCTCCTCTCTGTTCACAATCCTGAACTTTTTTCTGTATCACCAGAACAAAATAGGCAACTTTTCATTTTTGTGCATTTTCCAACTCTGGAACCAGTTCCCACCTCAAGATGCTACCCCTAAGTGTTCTCAGGGTGAAACTGAAGTCTAATATCTTAGGGGGGAGTTTTCACTATGATTCTGATCCATTCATCATATAACTTTTATATTCTCTAGTATGTTTATTTTATTTACAAGATATTTCTAAACTGCTTTCATGGCCTTGTCAAGGCCACCCAGAGTGATGCCAATATTCAGTAAGTCAGCGAGTGAAGTTGCCCGGATAAAGTGACCCATATAACTTTAGAAAAATATTCAGTAGCACATATTAAGGTAAAAGTGTCACTGAATATACTTAGTTATCTGTGTAACTTTGCAGTTCACCAGGTTTTTTAATATTGTAAATGTTTTAGCTGGCCAATAGCATCAATTCCCTCCTCCTATTCCCTAAATTTTAATACAGTCGCAGACTGTGCTGCTCCAGATACCCCTTCCTACCCCCAAAATAAAACTAAAACTAAGTGCCAGCAGCACTGAGGCCAGCAGAAGGAGGTAAGAACCACTTCTCCTCCCACTGGTCTTCCTGGGCGCTTTTGGAGATTTGAGCATGGAGATGTGGGTGGGGATTTGGCCCAGGACTTCTTTTTTTTTTTGGTACAGGATAAAGTCTTGAGGATGTGAATGAAGAGAAGAGGCATGGGGGTGGCTTGAGGGAATGACGACTACTACCTGGTGATTAATACCCTTATTCAATAAACATACACATGGTTAATGCGACTCCAATGTTGCTCTTTGCTTCAACGGCAAGAGGAAATGTGGGAAAAAGGATTTGCATTCACAAATAAGCGTGGGAGTAGCTTGCTTGTTGTGGCGGTTACTACCCCAAACCAAATAAGCCTGATATTTCACTTTCAATGCATATCCAAGTAGCTCTCTGCTTCAATGGCAGGGGGGAATGAAGATAAAAAGATTTACATTTAGACAACTATCAACAAGGACTGAATTGCATAGTCTGAGTAAACAAATAACCGTGGGAGTAGCTTGCTGTTGCGGCGGTTACTACCCCAAATCAATCAAGCCTGATACTTCACTTTGAATACATATACAGCACAGCTCACTGGTTCAATGGCAGGGGGAATGAAGAAAACAGGATTTATATTCAGACAACAACCAACAAGGACTAAATTGCATAGTTCTGGGTAAACAAATAAGCATGGGAGTAGCTTGCTTATTGAGGCAGCTACTACCCCTAACCAATTAGGCTTCACTTTGATGCAGCTCCAGCACTGCTCTCTACATCAAGGGCAGGGGTGGAAGGAAATTAGAACAAAAAAGTTACCAATAAGGGCCCTGACTTCAGCGGTCAGAGTAACAGATAAGTATGAGAAAAATACGTGTGAAAGCCTGCTGGGCAGACTGGATGGGCTGTTTGGTCTTCTTCTGCCGTCATTTCTATGTTTCTATGAGATTGGCCCCTAATTTTTTTTTTTATGGTGGGGGAAAATTGGGCACTGCTTGGCAATGCTATGTTTTTTAAAAACATTTTATCCACCTAAATTTAGAACAGTAATTTTTCCAATCTGAGTTAGCTGAATAAAGTTGAACCAAGTCCCCAAAATGCCTCCATCACTGGACTTGGAGGCTTCCTTCACTTTGGAGAGGGGGGATCTGCTGTACTCGAGGGGAGGGGATTGGCCTAAGTGGGGGCCTTCATTCTGCCTCAGAGAGGGTATTAAGGAAGAATATTGCAGCCTACATCCAGCTCTTTTAATATGGATACATTTTGTGTGGTAAATGAGTTATCCAGACAAAATTTGGTGAGAGAGCGGGGGAAAATATAAAAATATCAAGTTTTGTCTGGATAAGTCCAAACGTTAGCTAGACAAACTCTTTGAATATTGACCTCAACATACAAACCAAAAGTATAAAATACAACACAGCCATAAAATCAGTTCATGAAATAAAAATACAATAAAAAATAAAAATCATATCTTAACAATGAAAAGGCAACACAAATCATAAATAAAACATACTTAAACAGTTTATTAGTCAATATGGAAGACTCTTGCCAGGAATACACAAAAAGAACCTTGGATTTTGGGGCTCATCTAACTGTGTGTGAGTAAATTGCATGGATATTTTCTTCTGAGGATATCAATCAATGACAGATTGCTAGCAACAGATTGCTAGAAATGAAGTTACTAATCAGTGCTTTGATAGGGTGCGTCTGTACCTTTGAACATCAAGGTGAAGTAGCTACCTGCTTCCAAATGAACTGTTTAAAGGGGTGAGCAGGCCAAAAAAAATGTTGTGTTGTCATTTGGGGACTGATTTTCATTCTCGTTAATGTTTTCCCTTTTTTGTTTTTTTACATTTCGGAAAGAGTGTGCACTATTAGAAATAGCGCGCACTATAATAGAAGAAAAACGCAACATTTTTTTTCCATTGTTTCATTTTACATATAACAAGAAACAACATAGACAATGCTGCTGACAATGTCTATGTCATTTCAAATGAATGCACATTCCTATTGTTTTATCACCTGATCATTTTACCATCTATAATGTTGACATAGCATATGGATGATCACTTTTTCTGTATGAAAGCAATAACATCCTTCCTCATTCACTACTGTGCCCTCATAATTCTCATTTATCACACATATCACAGCAAGACGTGACCATCATATCTGAATGGCTGGGGACTGCACTGATTTCAGAACCTCAGGTAAGCGATGGGGATGCCTGGTTAAGCCTTGCTTGCTTGAGAGGTGAGAGACATAAGGAGGGTGAAAATAAGAGAGAGAGAGAGAGAGAGGAGAGACATGTAGACAGGGACCAATACAGCAAATCAGAAATATATTTTGGCAGGGACTAGGAGAGGAAAAAATACATTTCCAAGGAAGGGGAATGGCCCGAGAGAGAAAGACACCAGAAAGAGATATAAAATTGGTCTGGTGGGTTATTCTCATCATCATCATCATTTGTATAGCGCATACCAGATATATGCAGTGCTGTACAGAGATGGCAGGGTGATTTTCAAAGCAAGGAACAAGGAGAGGCAAAGGAAAACTGCCATGAATAATAGGTAACTAAGAGGAGCAGTTCAACAGCAATAATAATATTAACAGGGTGGAAAAATGTTATAAGGTATATATAAGAAATATATAGGAACACTAAAATAAAAATAGAGTGGGGTGGATTATATAACATGCACGCATGAGTTCATGTGTGCGCGGTTCCCGGCGCATGCACATGGACCTGCTAATTTTATAGCATGCGCATGCCTATTATAAAATCCGTGGGCCTTGCGCCAGCAGACTAGGAGGGAACTTCCCTACTCCCCCTAAGTAACCTTCCTTCCCTTTCCCCTCTCCACTCCAGTAGTGGAAACTATTCTAAAGATCAAAATTGTAGAGCATAGAGAAAGACATGGTTTAATGAAACACAGTCAACATGGATTTACCCAAGGGAAGTCTTGCCTAACATCTGCTTCATTTTTTTTGAAGGAGTTAATAAACATGTGGATAAATGTGAACCGGTAGATGTAGTGTATTTGGATTTTCAGAAGGCATTTGACAAAGTTCCTCATGAGAGGCTTCTAGGAAAATTAAAAAGTCATGGGATAGGTGGCGATGTCCTTTCGTGGATTGCAAACTGGTTAAAAGACAGGAAAGAGAGTAGGATTAAATGGACAATTTTCTCATTGGAAGGGAGTGGGCAGTGGAGTGCCTCAGGGATCTGTATTGGGACCCTTACTTTTCAATATATTTATAAATGATCTGGAAAGAAATACGACGCGTGAGGTAAACAAATTTGCCCACCACCTGCCCACCACTTAGCTACTCAGCTAAGTGGTGGGCAGGAACTGGTGTTTCACAGAGGAGCTATTTATCCGGTTAATCTAGCTGGATAAGTAGCGATATTTAAACTTATCCCACTTTCCTTCCTTCCCTTCTGCATCCCTTTCTCTTCCAGCCATCCTAACCCACCCTAACCCTCCTAAACAGCTACAGCAGCGCAGGCGCAGGGTCTTTGAACAGATGTAGCTCTCCTTTGAAGAGGAAGTGTATGGATAGTGGGAGGAGTCAGAGCACAGTGACAGGTAGTGCTCCACCTGGTCAGGAGAATCCACAGCTTGCATTGCTATTGCTGCTCTGTACAAATTTGAATTGCACCAGCAGGCAGGCAGGGCCATTCATGGGGTTGTGGGGGGGGGGGGGGGGGGAGAGCGTAGGGGTGGAAGAAACCAGGCAACAGCTCCAGGCCCTGTGCCACCACAGTAACCTCACTCCCCAACATCACTTTCTGAATGCTGGCTGCACATTTATGGTTGAGGACTGATAAGGCCATACCAGCAAACAGCAAAAAAAAAAGGTGCTGTTACTTAGTACCTGCACATACCACCCAAAGAAAAGTCCTGTAAAGACAACCCAAGACCACAATAGTGATAGGCCCAACTGGTCTGTCTTTATTTACAAAAGTTTATCAATAGGATGCGCTCCACAGGAACAATTTAGCAGGAGGAAATGCCAAGCCAAGCCAAGCCAAACCCAGCCCCTTCTTCCTTTCTAAAGAATGGCAGATATGGAGTATTACTAAATGACATTTCTTCAACTTAATTTAAAGCTTAGAAAACTAGAAAGAAAAACAATCCAGCAAATAAAACTAATTTTGCCTAGCAGCTTTCCTTCCATGCCTAACCTGAAGGATGTGAAAATAAAGGGGGTCAATACTTAAAGCAGTTTATCCAGCTAAGTGCCATGCTTAGTTGGACAAACCATGGGATTTATCATTTCTCCCATCTGACTTAGCTGGCTAACATTTTTTCTGGTTAATAAGTTAAGCCAAGTCAAACTCAGGGGTGTTCTGGGTTGGAGCACACTGGCTACGTTAGCTAGCTTTACGTATATTGGTTGGTGCACCCACGCTGCTGAATATCCCAGCTCCGTTAGCTAGCCAGCCATTGAAAATTAACCTCAAAAATAGAACAAGGGAGAAAATGTTAACCCTTTTTTTTCTTCTTAGTTAATGGCTGGCTGACTGGACGCTGACTCCTTTTTTCAAGGATACTGGATACAAATTCACAGTTATTTAAAATGGCTGCCTACAGATTACAATTTCCTAAAATAATCCATATCTGGATTCCTTAAATCTCTTAAGTGCTACATTAAAAATGGGACTTGATATGAATCGTACAGGGACAATCAGAGTGTAGTGGAAGCAGAGCCTGTGCATTTCCTGATCATTCAGCACCAGAGGACACACACACATGTCCTGAGCACATCTTCTCAGCATGCTTGGGGCACACATAGTTACATCTTTCCATTCTTGCAGAGACAATACGGTCAGAGAAGAGAAGGGACCGTCAAACAGACCACATTGCACAACCTTAATTTCCCATCTTAGGGATACACAAACATGCAGGAAGTCATTTGGAAAGCTCAAATTCATTGCTATCTAAGGTTCCAATATACTGTACATTACAAAGCCAGGCACAACCTTAGCCGTAGTGTTGAGATACATATTTTAAAACATTTTAAAGAAAGTCTACCATTTAGTAGCAGTGAAGGAGCAGTCTAATGGTTGGAGCAGCAGGCTGAGAACCAGGGAAGCCTCCATGTTATTTAAGCCTCCATTGCCTTAGATGCAAGTTTAGGGAAATACATGCTGTATCTGAATGTAATTCACCTTGAGCTCTCCAAATTAGGAGAAAAGAAATGATTCTTTTTGGGAATTCTTTGTAATTTAGAAATTCATCATTAAATACTTACAGCAGTTCTTTTCATCCACCTGATCAGGACAGTCTGGAAATCCATCACAGATCATGGTGTGTTTGATACACAGTTTATTGAAAGGGCATTCCCATAAACCCCTCTGGCTACAACCTGGAAAAAGATGACACTAGCTTGAAGTATTACATAAAAATACATACCTACAATGCACGGTGCCAATAATTTTCATCGGTATTTTAAAACACTCGGAGAAAAGAGCAAGTCAAATATTTGGAGATATCTTTTCATTACTACAGGCTTTGGTGGGTGGTACCATATTGTGAGTAAGAAACAAAGCATTCACTGGGTAGCGTTGAGTGAGACCATTATTATCATTATTGTGTAACATTCCAGTGCTCAGACATACACTTGAATCTCTTCTGTAATATAATGGAAGTTTTTCTTCACAGAAAATGAAATAGATGTATTTCGCAATCTCCAAAAAGAGATGGGGGGAGGGGGGAATGATATATTAATTCAAAGAATTATGGGATAAATACAGAGAAGCCTTGGAACAGTAAAGTTGTTGCCAAGTAGGTGCTGTGACATTGCATATGTGATGAATCTTGCAGTCTTTATCACCTTGTGACCTTGGGCAAGCCAATTCCACTAAGGGGTTCATTTACTAAGCATTTCCCCCATAGGCAAAAGTGGGAGAAAGCCTTTAGTAAACAGGCCTTTAGGCCTAGAGCCACTAAGCTACAATGTTTTTTTGCAGGAGAGCTCCCACAATTACAGGGGGTAGTGCAGCATTAATGGGGCCCCTTCTCCGAAAAAACATCACAACTTGATGACATGTTTGTCTCATGGTAAAACACCACAGGACAAAACAATGCGGCTAACAGCCCTTTAGGTGCGATGGAGGCTCCAACCTCAAGGGACCACCATCGCCTTAAAGGGCCAAGCAAAAGAAGAGGTTGAGAGGGGTCAGGGCTGACCCCGGCTCAACCCGGGGCTGCCACTCAAGGCAGCCCTGATACCCCAAAGTCCAAAAATTAGATTTAATTCCATATGCGACGACATTCCCCCCCCCCCCCCAACTCTGTCATCAAAAATAAACAGTGGCCCACCACCCACCTTTCCAAATACTTAAATACTGTCACTGCCGCTCTCCTCCCCCCACCCCATTAGGGAACCAAAAAGGTTGGGGGTATAGTGCCTCCCCTCCAGCCCCCAAATGTATTTAGAAAATCATTGGGGTTCAATGGCACCCCCAACCCTATACCCTGGCACCCCCAAGCACTATACATGCCCCTGACCCCATCGTCCGCAGCCCCCAAACCTTAAAAACCTCAAGACCCTCAACCTGACCTTGCTCCAGTTACATGACAGGAGCAACGTCCAGGGATCGGACCTAGGCCACATGGCCTGGGTACGATCGCCAGATCTTGCCCCACCACATCGTAGGGGCAAGATCAGGTCATTGCCATTTTTCAAAATGGCGCCAACTGGCCCCAGAGTTAAGGGGCACCTAGGCCCCATCAAGGGATCATCTTCGTTTTTAAGTCTGGGGTGGGGTGCCACTGAACCCCAATGATTTTTTTAATACATTTGCGGGAGGGAGGGCGGGCGGCCACAGTTTATTTTTTTGATGACAGGTTTGGGGGGGAGCATCACTGTGCATGGAATTAAATCTTTTTTTTTAAACTTGTCAGGGTCCGGGCCACTCCAAGTCGTGGCCCCATGTTGAGCTAGTGGTTAGCCCTGACACCCATTCAACTTCTTCTTTGGCCGCAGGATTTTTAAACAAATTTTTTACATGGTCCTTAAATGTAATGTGGGAGCTTCTAGACTTGTATTAGGGTCCTCGGGCTCCCGCAGTACATTTAATGATTCCCCAGGAGGTGTTATTATTTTATTGCGGCTGACCACTTTCTCAGTCACCGTGATAAATTATTTATTTATTTATTTATTTATTATTTTTTATATACCGACATTCGATCTGAGATATCGTATCGGTTTACATTCAGGTACTGTAGGTATATTAACATGGAACTGCCTAGTAATGAGCTGCTTTGCATTCATTTGCACTATTCATGCATACAAATTGAATGTAAAGCAGCTCATTGTAATAGGGGAGGAAACCTGGGTCAGGCCATGCAAAATATAATGTATATTTATTTATTTATTTATTTATTTATTTATTTATTTATTGTTTTTGTTATACCGAGTTTCATGATAGGCATCACATCAACCCGGTTTACAAATAACAAGGAGTGTAAAGCTCCTTGTTATTTGTAAACCGGGTTGATGTGATGCCGGGTTGATGTGATGCCAGCTTTTCAATAAGAACCTTGAACTTTAAATACAGTGAATCAGAAAAAGGGAGAGGGAAAGTTACAAAAAACAAGGAAAATAAACTTGGGATGGAAGGGGAGAAATTGAACAGCACAATATTTACATTTCAGCCTATTGATACATTAGAATAGCAAGTGAAAAAATAAGACACACAATAATATCACGCTAGTGCTCTTTCGGTCAATGTACGCTGTTTAACGTGTGTTAGAGCTCTACCACAGTTTGATGCATCTCCCAGATAGATTGTAAGCCTTCTGAGGGTAGGGAAATACCTACTGTACCTGAATGTAACTCACCTTGAACTACCAATGAAAAGGTGTGAGCTAAATCTAAAATAAAAAAGGCATATATTTTAAATACCTATGTTCCTGAATTTAAAGGCCGATGTGAATTATTATGCATAATACTGTGCAGAGAGAAAGCACTCTACAAATGATACAGTTTGTTGAGGACTGAATTACTAGAAGTTGAAACTTACAGAAATTTCTAGTCCAAAGTTATTCATCAATTTTGCTGCATAAAAATATTCACATTCTTTGCTAAACAAGCCTGATTTTGAGACTCTGTGTATCAGGAAAAGTGTGTAAACTCCCTTTATTTGGGTGTTTAAAACCACTTTCCTTTCTTTTATAATACATTATTAGCCATATTACAACATACAGGGCCCTCACGCTCCTCTTTTTCTGATATGCAGCCTCGCTCTCTGCACTGCGTTTGGAATTGGACAGCAGTACACTGAGCAATTGAGCACACTCCCTTGTGAAGTCAGCTCAAACTAAGGGCAAGAATTTAACAAAATGCTTGCCCATGCTTCAGTCACTCCACAGCTTCAGTTTAATATTCTCCAGTGGTAATTTTCTTGTTTAAAATAAGTGCCAGATGGGGGCCAGCAGTGGCCTCCACCTTTCACTCCAGCTGCAATGAGGAAAAGAAAGCAGTTAAAATCACCACAGGCTCTACTCCGAAGTCTGAATAAAGGACGCCTACCTACATAGGAAAAACCCCCCCAGTGTAAACTCACACTTTTGGACAAATGGAGTTTATTTAACTTTACTGATCAGTAAACTTTATTTTAACACTCAAACCTGGACCTGTCTGAGTTATTCCAGCCTCTCACCTCATGGGAAGCACCTAAAGTGCAGCGCACACACTGGTGACCTTTTCTCATCGTCTGGGCCATAAGTGAGAGCTTCTCCCCATATAAAGATTCCCCCCCCCCCCCTTCCAGGGATTAAGAGTCAGCGTCAGATCTAACTTGCTAGCCTGAGCAGCCCCAGAAGATATAAATTAGTTGTGTGCCCTGAGGAGGAACAATCCTCCAAAAAAGGGGTTACATATGCATTCTCATTTATGTGAGTTTGCAAAGTATGTGGTGATGTATACTTTTGGTTATCACATACAATTACATTTTCCCACAAATCTACCTAGGATAACAAGTTACCTATCCCTCCCCCCAACCCCCCCCCCCCCCCAAGGAATGTCATTTTCCTGCAAGGTGAAGGTTAATTCAAACAGCTACAGCCAGAACATCAGCAGGAGCAGCAAAGAATGTAGAGATAAAAAAGAGAAATAAGACCAAGTTGCATGTCCTCCACATTTTCAATCAATTCATATCACTTTGATGCATACTAAAAAGGTGGTTTAACAAATCAATAAACTAAACAGTGAATCTCCGAAGATCTGGAGGAACAGGAAGGCATAAACATCACTGGCATATTGATAAACACTGTATATGCTGATGGTACAGCGCTACTGATGGACCTACAAGAGAAGAACAATAGATATGCATACCTTGTAAGGTCTATGGAATGAGCCTGAAAACCAAGAGAACTAAAATTATAATAATCAGCAGAAAGATCCTCAATAGAAATGATGGAATGAAACTGGAACAAATTAAAGAATATAAATAAAAAAATGGAAAATGTTTAACAAAAAAAAAAAAAGATGAACTGGGAAGGCAAAATATGACTTTTGGTTTGCAAGGATTTTGGTAGATTTAAAAAGCTAAAGAAAAGACTACTGAGGGCATATCTCTTCTCAGTGGTAGCATACAGAAGTGAAAAATAGACTGACAAAAAAGAGATAATAAATAAGATGCATGCATTAGAAATGTGAGGGTATAGACAAATTCTGATGATAAGTTGGAAGGACATGATCTCAATTGAAAGAGTGAATAAGAAGATAGGAGGTGGGAGAACCCTGGACAGAGTCAGGTCTTATATATTTTTTATTTTAATTTTATGTACTGTGTGTTGGTTTTTTTATGTCATTTGTTTTATATTGGTTTTATGTTATTTGGTATTTAATTATGAATGCTTTATTATGTATATTGCCTAGCATTTTCTCTTAGGTGATTAAGAAATGTTATTAAAGACAAAGGTAAATTTGTGGCATGGAAAAATCTGAACTGAACCGAACCTCTCCTTATTTGGAGATGATAAACTGAATTCAAAGTGGCTTACCCCCCCCCCCACACACACACACAAACGTCACTAATAACATAACATGCAGGAACAGAAGTTTGCCATTGTACAGAGGTTCAAACTGAGTGACTGCAATGCTGAAATGGGCTTAATTGAACTACTCAGCCAATCAATCTGTTACTAAGAGGAGGAATTCTGTCTTTTGGAGGCAGGCTTAGCTGAAAATATCCTCCGTGCTGTATATTCAAGCAATAATATACCAGTCATACAGCAACTACTAATCTCTAGTTACCAATGACAATTATGGCGTAAAGGAAGAACTCATCATTGTCCTATTAGTTTTCATTTATTGACATCTTTTGACTTATTTATTATGACACAAATTGGCTGTTTTGGAGACTAACAGTGGCTACTTCTAATGATCTGCTATTCTGTCTTTGAATAGTGGTTCCACAGATTTGACATCTTGCAACTTTCTAAAAGTTCATTCATATGCAGACAGCACAGTCAATGTCTCCTCAAAGTGACTCTAATCAATACAAATTGGCTTCTTAATAAATTAAACATGATATTCCAGGAAAAATGTGTGGAGTCTTGAATGCCATGTCTTTTAAAGTTCTACAAAAAAGAGAAGAAAAAAAAAAAAAGTATGTTCCATTATCATAGTTTGCTCCCCTTCTGGGTTATCCACTAAAAAAGATCCTATTAACATTGGATTTTTGACAAATCACAGAATCTCTGTGAATTATTTACTCGTTGACCTTTTTGCAGAACACACGACTGCACACTGTTTCCTCTGCTTAGAGGTCTGGATAATCATAGGAGATTGGCAAAGGGATTAAGATCCTTTTATTCCAAGGTGGCTGGTTCAAAATCCAGCTCAGTTCACATAAGGTTGAAAGTCACAGGGAGGAAAAATTTCAAATGCTTTAACCTGGGTAACTAGCAGTTACTGGCAGCTGAAAATTATCCCTCTGCAATTAAAAGTACTGAAATTGTTTAACAGCATGGCTATTTTAACCCATGCTGCAAAAGGGTGGCAGCAAAGCAATGGATAAGAATTTTGTTTTGCAGTCCTCATGTGTGCTTTACAGCACTGACTTTGAACCATGAGAGGGTCTTAAGGAGCAAACCTGAAACACACTGGCAGATTTTATAAGCCGCCCGTGGACGTGTGTGTATCTCCCGATGTGTGCACAAGACAAAAGTTATCTGGGATGTATCTGTTGTTGAGGGCAACTTGATGCCTTAAAGAACAACAAAATCCCTGTAAGAGTTTTCAAATGAGGCATTTGTTCCCTTACAGGTGAATTTTAAAAGCCCTGCACACACCAAAAGCGGGAGATAGGTGCACAAGCTGGGCCAATGCATGCCAAGCGGATTTTATAAGCCGCCCATGGGCGGTGTATCTCCCGATGCCAAACGTTTCTAAAAGGGGGCAGAGCATGGGCGTGTGGGAGCCTGGCCAAGAAATGTGCGTGCAAATACCTGCACGTCCTCGTGTGCGTCAGGATCCCCTGCTGCTTAAATGTACTTCCGCTATGAATGGCATGGGACTTTTAAAACCAAATAAATCTAGGCTAGTCGGCGGGCTTTTAAGAGTCGGAGCTAATGGGGGGAAGGGAGGCTGTTAAATTAGAGGGCCTTGCAAGTCCTATCCCTAAACTGGGTGAACTGGGAACGACAGAGAAAATGGCAAACAGCGTCAGCACGTGTCCCTTTGTAAAATTCCCCCACTTTCACGGCAGACGCAGCATTTGCGCACTCGTGCGCATGTCCATTTAAAATTGTGCGCACATGTACGCGCGTCCAGGCTTTTACAACGTGCGCGCATATGTGCATGTACGTTGTACGAAGGACACGTCTCTGGCTGTGAGTCGGAAAACGAGCGCACCTTTCCCGTTACAAATTTTACCCATTTGAATGTTCGAATTCTTGGCATGTGACGGAAAGACTGGTGGTGTACTAAAACATCTTGCTTCCTTTCATAGGGTTTTAGAAAACAATAGGAAACATTTTATAAATTAATACAATTTATACGGCGTCTCAAAAGATTAAAACAGAAACTTCAGAAAGGAGAGAAACACAATATCAGAACTTAAGAGAGAGCCTGGATGAGCCCAGGAGGTCTAATTGTGGGAACTGAAGGTATTCTGTGGCCTACAACAGGAATACAAGGTCTCCGAGTAGTCTGTGGCATACAATAGGAAAAGGAATTCGGCAGACTAGATAGATATTATGGTCTTTATCTACGGTCATATCTGGCTTTCTTTAGCCGGGGGTGTTTTAGCCATGTAGTGACTTGTTTATGTATTTTATTACAATTTAAATTTCTACATAGAGCCTATGTTTCACACTTGTCAGCTTCCTATGGAGGCCTGATGGCTTCTACACCTGTCTCAAATGTAAGCAAGGGAATTCTGGGAATGTGGTGTCATCCAAACATTTTGGGGCAAGGGATTTAACTTTCTACAAAGCCAATTGAGGTATACTACTCCTTTATCCCCTGAACTTGTGCTTTTTGAAAAGGATTTATCCCCAATATTTCTTACAAAAGGGTGATGTTCTTTTTGCATGCAAAGTTTTTGTACTGGGGATGAAAAAAAATCAATATTATGAGTTTGGCGGGAGGAACTATCACCATCTTATTGGCAATGGAGGAATTCTCTACACGTTATGGTAGTTATGGAATCGATGTTAATTGACTCTCAGTACTATTTAAATATACAAGAACAGGTTTTCAAGGGTATTTATTTATTTATTTATTTATTTATTTATTTTTAATTTTTATATACCGAAGTTCTTGTAGGGACTACAAATCAATCCGGTTTACATAAAACGAAGAACTGCTCAACAGAGAGCGGAGCTTTACATGGAACCGAGGAACATATGGAACAGTATAACTGATTGACAATTTAACATAGTGCTAAATAAAGTAATAATAGTTTAACTGGAAATAAATAAAGCAATATAATATTTTATAAAGACAGTTTAACTGTTTAACGTATCAATAAATATAAATATAAGCAATGCCAAATATATATATAAAATATAGTAAATTTTTGAGCTTAACGGTAATTGTCCAGTAGCAGATTCTAAAATTAGTACTTGATGCCGTGTTCATAATTAGGGTAATTAGGATACTTAGGAATTGTGAAGTCTGTTCGTCACCGTAAAATTAAACGTCTGGGAAAGCTTGTTGGAAGAGAAATGTCTTCAATCTTTTTTTGAATTCTTGATGACTGGGTTCTAGTCTAAGATCTGGGGGAAGCATATTCCACTGGTGAGGGCCTGCTGAAGATAGCGCTCGTTTGCTCAATGATGATTTAATTTGTGGAGCCTGCAATGTTCCTCTGTATGCGCTTCTGATTGGTCTGGAGGAGGTGTGTGGTTGTAGTTGAGAGCTTAATGAGATGGGAGCTAGTTTATTTGTCGCTTTGTGGATGATAGTGAGTACCTTATAGAGTATCCTTTGTTTAATGGGGAGCCAATGTAAGTTCCGGAGGATTGGGGTGATATGATCTTTTTTGTTGGTGCTAGTTAGAATTCTAGCCGCTGAATTTTGAACCATCTGTAATGGTTTGATAGTGTTGGCGGGTATACCTAGTAGCAAGGAGTTGCAATAGTCGAGTTTAGAAAGAATGATGGATTGTAGTACTAGCCTGAAGTCGGAGAAGTGAAGGAGGGGTTTAAGTTTTTTGAGGACTTGCAGTTTGTAAAAGCAGTCCTTTGTGGTATTGTTTACGAACTTTTTTAGGTTTAGATGATTATCAAGCCATGCTCCAAGGTCTCTGACGTCAGATGAGAATGAGTTGTTTGTGTTTAGTAGAGAAAGGCTGGAAGAGATTGTGCGTGGATCCTGGGAGACAATGAGCATTTCAGTTTTATTAGCATTCAATACTAAATTGAGGCTTGAGAGTAGGTTTTTGATGGGCTGTAGGCATTCGTTCCAGTACGTGATGGTTTTTTGAAGGGATTCTGTAATCGGAAGGAGGATTTGTATGTCGTCTGCGTAGAGGTAATGGGTGAGCTTAAGGTTTGAGAGTAGATGGCAGAGAGGGAGGAGGTAGATATTGAATAGGGTAGGTGAGAGTGATGATCCTTGTGGGACTCCTTGCTCTGTTAAGATTGGATGCGATTCTTTGTTGTTTATTCTCACTTTGTAGAATCTGTTGCTTAAGAAGGATTGGAACCATCTAAGGGCTGTGCCTTTGATCCCTATGTTGGCTAGTTGGTCTATTAGAGTGGAGTGTTTTACCGTGTCAAATGCAGCGGAAAGATCCAGAAGAATAAGCAGGTAAGATTGTTTATTCTCCAGATTAACGAGGATTGTGTCAGTGAGAGATAGTAAGAGAGATTCGGTGTTTAAGCGTTTTCGGAATCCATATTGGGCTGGGGATAGAATGTTATGATCTTCCAAATAATCTGATAGTTGCTTGTTGACAATTTTTTCCATCAGTTTAGCGATAAGTGGTAAGTTTGCTATGGGTCTAAAATTGGCAGGGTCTGAAGGGCAGGCGTTTGGTTTCTTTAGTAATGGTTTCAGTATTGCCAATTTTAACTGGTTAGGAACTAAACCTTGAGAAAGGGATGCGTTGATAATTTCTGCAATTGGTTTTGAGATGGTGTTTGGTATGGCGATGAGGAGATTTGTTGGTATTGGGTCTGATGGGTGGGAGGAAGGTTTGAATTTTTTGAGTGTGTTTTCAATCTCCAGTGAAGAAGTGAGCTCGAAAGAATCCAGGCTTGTGGTTTGTTGTGGCAGGGATGTGAGGTGGTGTGTTAGGGTAAGGCTGTTGTAAGTGATGGTTTGAGTAAGGTTGGTGATTTTTGTTTTGAAGTAGTTGGCTAGTTCGTTTGCTTTGTTGAGATGGGATAAATATATTCAAAATCTCTCTCCTCTGCTAGAAGTTTGATATTGAACAAATAGTCTGTCTTGTTTTGTGCAGGACATTTTTACCTCTTTATTTTTTGTCTCCTTTACTTTTTCTTTTTTTTTCTTAAGGAAGTTACTCGGCTTTTTTGTCATATATTGGTTCTTTCACTTCCAAATTGGTGGAGGGCGGAGGGGAAGATAATGTTCTTGTCATCTTTTGGGTGTATAAGAGTTCAGCACCTAGGAGTACCTGTTCACTGATGGCAGGAGGGAATTGCCTATATCAAATTTGTCTTATCTGGGGACTACACAAGGTTTTGATAGTATCTGTTGCCTGCTGCTAGATGAGCTGTGTTAGTGCGACTGCGCATTAGATTTTTGGAGCAGTAGTTGTTTATCTAATTGTTTGTACTTTGTGCCCCTCTGGTTCGACTATGTATCTTTTCTGATTGTACACTTGTGATGTGATTTGCTAGAGTTTTAATAAAAAATGTTTGCACATAAAGGGGTACATTTTAAAACACAGCACGTGCGCATACTTTTGTTTGCGCACCAAGCGCGAACAAAAGTACGCCGGATTTTTATAAGATACGCGCGTATCTTATAAAATCCGGGGTTGGCGCACGCAAGTTGCACGCCCTGCGCACGCTGCCCGTTCCCTCTGAGGCCGCTCCAAAATCGGAGTGGCCTCGGAGGGAACTTTCTTTCTGCCTTCCCCCACCTTCCCCTCCCTTCCCCTACCTAACCCCCCCCCCCCCCCCTCCCGGCCCTATCTAAACCCCCCCTACCTCTGTCACACAAGTTACGCCTGCTAGAGGCAGGCGTAACTTGGCGTAACTTTGCGCGCGCCGGGCCGGCTGCCGCGTGCCATGTTCCGGTCTGGGGGCTGGTCCAGAGGCCGCAGCCACACCCCCAGAACACCCCCGGGTCAAAACCATGCCTGCTGCACCGCCCCGGATGATGCACCGACCACGTCACGCCCCCCCCGACACGCCCCCGGATGACACGCCCACCCCAAGAAAGCCCCGGGACTTACGCGCGTCCCGGGGCTTTGCGCGCGCCGGAAGCCTATGCAATATAGGCTCGGCGCGCGCAGGTTCGTTTTAGAAGGGTTACGCGCGTACCCCTTTTAAAATCTGGCCCAAAATATTTATTATCTGCACCCTCCAAAGTTTGGTGTAGGGTACAGAAATAATGTGCATTAAAATATTCCCGTTCAGTAGGGCAGGAAATTTAAAACTTGCATTAAATGCACTTAATACAAGTAAGACCTATGGACAATTCAATGGCATACAGTATATTGTAGCAATTTTCAGAAGACCATTTACCTGGGTAAATTGCATTTATACATATAAAACCCAGTTTTAAGCATGTAAATGCTTTAGAAAATCAGGTCCATAGTATACTTAACATGGGTAAATGGCTTTTGAAAATTGATACAATAGTAAGTCATATTTACATGTGTAACTCCTTTGAAAATTGACCTGTTAGTGAATCAGGGCCTAAGACTCGAGTCTTCACCAGGACCAGTATGACTCCTAGAACCTCCTCAATATCTAGAATAAATTACAATTCTAAAATACAGCTTAATGAATTGTGGCAGAAGAAAAATGTAGGGGTTTTTTTGTTGTTGTGGATAAATCTAATATTTCTGAAAAAGTCATTCATACAAAGCAAGTGCAGTGACCTCTCTTACTGTTCCCATCACAGAAAGAATACAAACCAGCCGAAGAAAGTGCCTCGTAGAGCTTCAAAAGCCTTGAGGGTTTCTCTCTAACAACATTACCTCTAGAAAATGAAATGCTTCTCTGACAGCTGTAATTTTCTACTGCACTCTGTATTCCATGTTTGTGAATCCTAATCGGAACTGATTGCCAGGGGCATTTCATCCAGGCAGAACACAGAGTCCACCTAAACAAAGCTGTGTTATAAAACAAGAGACATTCACAAAAATAAAAATGAAGGCTTATGAGTGGTCTTGAGGCCTCATTTTCAGAAGTATAATTCATGCAGGCACAGAGGGCCCTTAAAAGCAAACCAATGAAAATAAATATGACAGAAGAAATAAGTTAAATAATGATGATAAGGGATTTTTTTTTTCTAGTGGCCGGGTAAATGGATGAGAGATGGATGGACCTTTTGAAAAATAAAAAGAGCACGTATGGGTTTTACCTACCACAGTTTTCCTCGTCACTGTCATCTTCGCAGTCTGTGTGACCATCGCACCTCCTGGACGTGAGGACACACCTTCCCGTGCGGCACTTGAAGTGACTTGGAGAGCATTCTATCAATGACAATCAAAATGAGTGTCAGTGAGCTAAAAAAACCCCAAACCAAACCATCATGTTTCTGCCACTGCAGGCTATGATGTTCTACGAGAGTCACATTTAGAATCATCCCCTCCCCCACCCCCTTTCATTGGCAGCAGTCAAGATTTTGAGAGTCAGAGATTTGCAAAGAGGTAGAAAGAAAATGAAGAATTTAGGGAAAAAATTAAGCAGCTGTAGCGCGATTTGTTTTGAGTGTGTTGTAGATGCCCACTAAAAATAAGAGACCGGCATGTCAGATTACCCGTGTGCCTTAATGATCTTTCCTAGCTAGAAAGATATTGTCACCTGCAAAATATCAGATATCATCATACTTCCTTCAGCAAAGAGAGATCCTTTTCTACAATCTTGCAAGACAGAGGAAAAGCAGTAGTTGGCATTGTTGCCAACATTCACATTTTTTTTTTTTATTAACACTTTTATTGCTGTAATAGATAGTACAAGCAGAAAAGCAAGTTCAAACACAACAGCAAGTTATCTGATAAACAATAAAATGTAATACAACATCAGATGAATAAGCCTCTTAAGTACCCCCCCTCCCCCCCCCTCCCGCATGCTATGTATGTACTGTCAACACATTTCTGATCGAAGCTCCAACTATCTCAGTCAGGATGTCAATATCCAGAATAAATGTACGGATAGGTATCTTCCAAAAACTATACTGTAAAAGTTAATGGTCTCCAGCAAATATATGGTTCCCAGACTTGATTAAATTTGGCAATACGATGGTATTTCAGGGCCGTTAATCGATACAGAGTACAGGCCTTATCCAAGCGTTGTAAAAGTTCGGCCGACGAGGGCGGATTAGCTCGCTTCCAATGGTAAGCAATCTCCATTTTGGTGGCCGTGCAAACTTGATGCAGCAATGTTTGGGCCGCTGTGGTAAGGGAAGGGTCCGGGAGGAATAAGAGCGCCTGTGCCGCAGATAGAAGGCAAGGTATTTTAAGTAGTTCGGACAATAACTGGGAGACATAAGTCCATAAGGGTTTAATAAGTGCACAGTCCCACCATACATGCAAATAGGTCCCAACTTGACGACAATTACGCCAACAGAGAGGATCCACTCTGGGGTAATATCGATGGAGCCTGGCGGGTGTCAGGTGCCACCTATACAATATCTTGTAATTAGCTTCAATAATCCCGGCAGAGATATTTCCCCGGGAAACAGTGGAGAATATAGTTGTCCAGTCCTCTTCGGAAAGAGAAATCTGAAGGTCAGCCTCCCAAGCAGCCATATGAGTATGTTTACTGAACGGTTGCACGGCCAATAATTGGTAGATTTTAGAGATGAGGCCCCCAGTATTTTTGTAGTTATCACAATATCCTTCAAACATGGAACGTGTGGGAGCCAGCAATCCCTTTTGCTGCGCAGTGAATAAGAAGTGACGTAGCTGCATGTAAGGCAAGAACTCCACAGAAGTAAGCTGATAGGTCTCTTGCAGCGTTGAGAAAGATAGGAGAGTGTCCCTTTGGAGAACATGATGAACACAGGAGATGCCCTTAGATTTCCATAGCGCATATCCTTTGGTAGGAAGGCCTGCAGGAAATAAGTTGTTGTGGAACAAAGAAGTGAGAGAGTGATAGGCATAATTGCCCACAAGCTTAGATTTCCATTGTTTCCACACATTGTAGGTCTGTCGTGTGCACGGCGAAAGCTTGAGGTTTGCGCGCCATGTGGAAGCCGGCTGCCAAAGAAGGGAGGCTAGTGGTACCGGAGTTATCCATGCTTGTTCTAACGTGACCCACGGTTTAGCTGAGGTCGAGCTGTGCCAGTCAATTATAGGGCGAAGCTGTGCAGCCGCGTAGTAGCGAGACAGATTAGGAAGGCCCATACCACCCAGGGACTTGGGTTGGTAAAGGATTTTTTGTGCCACACCGGGCGGGCGGTGTCTCCAGAGGAAGCGCAGAAGCTTACGTTGCCATTGAAGCAAAATGGAGCGTCCCACCATGATTGGTAGAGTCTGGAAAAGATAAAGAAACCTTGGGAGGACGTTCATCTTGATAGTAGCCATACGTCCGATCCAAGAGAGAGGGAGTGCAGTCCATTGTTCAAGGTCCATATCCATTTTTTTAAGTAAGGGAACATAGTTAAGTTGAAACAGCTCTGATATATTATTACTAAGATATATCCCAAGATACTTAAGCTTATGTTTGGCCCACCGAAAAGCATGTCTTTCTGTCAATATACCAACCGTAGCAGGGGAACAGGTTATGTTCAAAATTTCTGACTTGTCCCAATTTATCTTAAAGCCAGAGACAGCACTGAACCGCGCCAACTCCGCTTCCAGAATCGGGAGAGTCATGAGGGGGCTACCCACCGTAAAGATGATATCATCAGCAAACAATGACAGTTTAGATTCACATGTGGGAGTAGTAAATCCGTGCACCTCTCTATTAATTCTGATAGAGATCGCCAGGGGCTCAAGGAATATGGCGAATAATAAGGGGGACAGGGGGGAAACCCTGCCTCGTCCCTCTTTGCACCGGGAATGAATCAGTGTACCTGCCATTAATTTTGATACAAGCTAAGGGGTTGGAATATAGGGCATGGATCCAGTTATGGAAAGAGGGGCCGAACTCCATTACCTGTAAAGCCTGAAACAAAAAAGGCCAGTGGACCATGTCAAATGCCTTCTCAGCATCGATGGCCAGGAGTAGATGATCCACTTGGCTTTGAGAGGCACCCCAGATAATGTTAATAATTTTACGTACATTATCGCTGGCCATGCGGCCGGGTATAAAGCCAGCCTGGTCAGGATGGATAATACGTGCTATAAAGCAATTTAGTCTATCGGCCAGGATTTTGGCTAAAATTTTAAGGTCCAAGTTGATCAGTGATATCGGCCGATAGGAGGCACATAGAGCCGGATCTCTCCCAGGCTTAGCTATAATGGTTATGCCAGCAGTATTAGAGGCAGAGGGCAGGACTCCCCCCTCCCGGAGGTAATTGAAATGACTCTGGAGATGTGGGACTATTACATGCTTAAAAGATTTATAGAACTTGGCTGTTAAGCCATCGGGACCAGGGGCCTTTCCCACCTTAAGAGTCTTTATAACCTCTAAAATCTCCGGAGTCGTGATAGTCGCATTTAGACTGTCTCGCATTTCTTGGGTGAGACGAGGTAAGGGAAGCGTGTGGAGATAGTGGAGTATATCTGCGGGTAAGATATGAGTTTCTGCTGAGTAGAGATCTCTGTAAAACTTAAGGAATTGCTGTGTGATGGCCGAATTGGCTGTCTCAATCTGTCCCTTTTCATTTTTTATCTTGAGTATGTGGTTTTGAAATGACTGTTTTTTCAGCTGGTGTGCCAATATCTTTCCAGCCTTATTTCCTCCCTCGAAATGTGTTTGCCTAGTGAGGTTCAGGGCATGCGCAACGTGGTTCAATTCCAGTCTACGCAGCTCCTCTCTACATCTGGTAAGCTGAGACAGAATGTTCTTAGAGCGTGAGTGACAGTGTTGGTTGGTAAGATCCGCTATGCGTTCCCGTAGCCTGGAGCAGGCCGCCTCCCTCCTTCTCTTGGTATGTGAGGCAAAGGATATAAAATGTCCCCTGATATATGATTTAAAGCAGTCCCAGATCATAATTGGAGAAGAAACGGAACCCACATTAATAGTGAAATAATCACGAATCACCTCAGTAGAGGACTGTAAGAACTGCGGGTCCTGTAATAGGGAATCGTTAAGGCGCCAGAACCTATGGCCATGATCCCCATGGGGTATACAGAGGTGCAGTGAGACAGGGGCATGATCGGACCACGTCACAATGCCCACCTCAGGTCCACGAACCATATGAAATAAATTTTTGTCTACCATCAGATAATCAATACGGGTATATGAATCATGTGGTTTAGAATAGAACGAATAGGACCTGGAGTGTGGGAAGGTAGATCTCCAGGAATCCAATAAATTGTGGTCAGTCATAAGAGCTTTAAGAGCTCTGGTATGTGTCTGTGCTGTATGGGTGATTCCCTTAGATGTATCTAAGGAGGGAGAGAGAGGTACATTAAAGTCTCCCCCCACAATAAGATGTCCCGAAGCGTGCTGAAGAAGGACCCTGTGTATCTGCCGAAAAAAGGCAGCCTGATCCCTGTTCGGGGCATAGATAGTTAGTAAGGAGAAATCACGGTCAAACATGGTAATATTTAACAATAAATATCGGCCCTGAGGGTCTGAGACCACTTGTTTGCATTCAAATACCATATGGGACGAGAAAAGGATGCCCACTCCTGCATACTTTGACGTTTTGTTCGCCGCCGAGAAATATTGGTATGGAAAAGTAGAGGACTTCAATAATGCCTCGTATCTGCGGGTTAAGTGGGTTTCCTGGACAAAAATAATATCCGGTTGAGAAGTTCTCATCTCCCTATAAAAAAGGGATCGCTTCTGAGGGGTGTTAAATCCTTTAACATTCAAGGATAAAACTTTTATCATAGCCATTTAGCTGGGAAAGGAGAATTCCAAATATCTGCAAGAAGCACTGTGAGCCAAAAAGCCCCCGTAGGGTAACCACCACAAAAATAGAAAGTGGGGTAGGCATTCCAGGAAGTGCCCAAAGCAGCCAGAGAGACATAGCATAAGAAACATGGAATGAAAAGACAAAAATGAGAACATCCTATCATTAGCAAAAAATATGCAGCATGAAGGAGTGGAGCATCGACAGTCACAAGAACATAAGATCACAACAGATACTATAGCATGCTTGCCATGAGAACTCAGACAAAGCTGTGCTCCCCTGATCCCTTGTCTGCCAAATCCTCCAGGCAGACTATCTCCCATACCAAGTAGGGGAGAATAAGTGAGGTCACAGATTCATGAGATGGAGTCTTCCCACCCGCCCCCCCCAGACCCACAACATTCAACCATCAAATATTAAGAAAAAACATACATGCGATCCGATAAACCCACAGTAGTATAAGCAGTGCGCATCAAGTGAATACAGATTATAATATAACAAATAATCCCGGACAATAGTAAAGAACAAGTTCACCACGTGTTATGGCAGTGAAGAAAGTCAACCCAGGCCTTGTGTGGGGGAAGAGCCACCTGATTGACGCCGAAGCCGGCTGTTCCGCTTCCCCACTCTCTGCCATGCTGGGTGTTGGGGCTGGGCAGAAGCAGCACCCTGATCCCTACGGGGGGGCTGCGAGGCCACGAAGCCCAAGCTGGAGAGACCCGGGAGGGCCTCCTCAGGAGTCAAACATTTATGGGTTACGCCAGCATGCGAGAAGGATAGGCCAAAGGGATGGGACCACCGGTACCTCACTGATTTGCTGCGTAAAAAGGTAGTGACTTCGCGGAAAGACTGCCAACTCTGAAGTGTAGCAAAAGAAAGATCTGGGAAAACAGCTACTTTATGGTTCTCCCAGACCCACTCGTTTCTCTCGCACGCCGCCATCGCAATCCGCTCTTTAAGGTGATAAGAGGTGAAGCAGACAATGATGTCTCGCGGGCGATTAGCCTGCGGTGCTCTCAGAGTTCTGTGCGCCCGATCGAATAGAATTTCCGGGGGGTCAAAATCGCCGTCTTTTGTGGACCCTCGGAGAAGATGTATACAGAACTCACGGATTAGGGCATGGCAGTCCTCAGGTCCCGATGACTCCGCAAGGCCTCTAAACCGGAGATTACTCCGTCTTGCCCTGTTCTCTAAATCTGCTATTTTCGCCGTGAGTTGGGCGTTGTCGGCATGCATGGTATCCAGCAGAGTTTTATGTGCTGATAATTGCTCAGCCTGGCCCTCGATCCGCACGTCTATGTCACCAACCTGGTGGCCTAGAGCCGTGAGATCATCTCGTACTTCCTCGACCCGGGCAAATATTTCCTGTCGGTACGCTTTCAAATCTGACCTGATACCAGCAAACCACTCTCGGAATTCGGCCCTGGTCGGATGATCAGTCAGTGCACCTTCATCTGGAATGGGATCAGGCAGAATCGGCTCCGGGGACAAAGCGCGCGAAGGTCCGCCATCTTGGGCTTCGGATTCCGCCTCCGGCAAGCAGGCCTGATGTTTGGACGTCTCTTTCTGGTACGAGAAACGTTGTAGGTCCGTAGTTTTTTTCTTACTGGCCATGGCGTAAGCAGGGTAATCGCACAATAGTATCTGAGGTCAGCCGATGCGATAGGGTCACGGATCGCGGCGGATCTGGAGGGTAGCTGCGGGAGCTCGAAGATCAAGCTGCCATCTCACAGCGTGACGTCACGCTCCCCCCCAACATTCACATTTTTAATTCAATTATTTTCAGCCCTGTCCTGGAGACATATCTAACTAGCCTGGTTTTCAGGATATCAGCAATGAATATGCATGAGAAAGGTTTGCATACTCTGGGTCTCCACTGCATGCAAATAATGTATGTATACACATTACAGATATCATGAATATCACCCCTGTTAGGTGTGCCTCCAGGAAAGGTTCGAGAACCACTGTTTTAGCTAATAAGACTAATTTTTAACTTTGCCAGAAAGTATAAAAATAATTATATCTATAGGTATCAATTTGAGTTTCTAAAATTATGAAGCTGTCACTGCTACTTCCAGCCATGGTTGAGGTTCATACCTGAGAACTCACAGGACTGCATCCTGAGACTCAGGGAATTTGCATTAATTACAGGGTCTCAGGGGAAACACTAGAAATCTCAGGGCTTCTCTGTATACAGCTCAACCACTCCCCTTCCTCAGTAAGCCCGCAGAGAACAGGAGAAGTGGAGCGAGTCTGGAGCAGACACTGCAGCACATGGGGAGAAACTGGAGAGGGGCTGCAATGCACACAATTTGGGAATCACTCTGCTAAGGGTAGAGTGAGGATGCATAAGACATGGAGCTGAGACTTATAGGGGGAGGGAGCAAAGAGAGTCCTGGGGTCAGAAAGAGATGAAGGGGAAGTATGTTGGGTCATCTCGGGAGGGGGGACAGATGAGGGTGATAGGTGGGAGAAAAAGGAAGTGTGGATTAGTTGGGTGGATGGGGGTTTGTGGAAGAGAGAAAGCTGATACATATTATTCCATTCCTTCCCTCTCCCCCCACTCCCAATCTCAGGGTGACCACAACTCTAATGTTCCCAGGTATGCTCAGGGCATGCACTTACTGACTCACACATTTGCAGATTCTTGTGCCTGCTCTAGTCATAGCCAAGTGATCAGAGCAGGGGGTGTGAGAACAAGGAAAGCCAGGGATCAAATCCTGCTTCTCCTGCTGACACTCCTTGTGGCCCAGAGCCACAAGGAGTGTCTTCACCCTCTATTGCCTCAGGTACAAATTAAGATTACAAACCCTTTGGGGCAAGGGAATACCTCTTACTGTACCTTAATGTAACTCATCTTGAGCTTGGTTTTATTAACAAAATGAGTAATAAAATGATCTAATTCCCAATCTGATGTTGCCTTGACTCCAGAAGCAGGTTTTGTGTGATGCTTAAACATGCTACTCCCTCTCCCTGACGCAGATTCTCCACTTCTCGTTTGCTACATCACATGACAGCAGTGGTAGTATGAGAAAGAGAGGAATAACGTATTTACCTTTTAATAGAGACAACTAATGGAAGGAACAGAATTGCAAGCACAGGGGATGCTCTGAGGGAGGGGCAGAGATTGTAGAGCTAAGCAGTTGTGGATGGGCAGACATATGGCTCCATCCTTCAGCGCAGTTTGCTTCCTTCATTGGCTACTTTTTCTGAAGCTATTGCAAGTTTGGTGGGGGAAAAAATAAACCAGTTGGCAACACTGGGGTAGATTTTCAAAAAGTGCGCGTGCTACCCGGCGCGCACACATGGACTAACAATTTTATAACACGCGCACATGTTATAATATTCTGGGTCGGTGTGTGCAAGGAGCAAGGGGTATAATTTTGCAAATACGTGCGGCGACGCATTGGAGCTTTTCCCAGTTCCCTCCCAGTCCGCTCCAATTAAGGAGCGGACTGGGAGGAAACTTCCCAACCCTCTACCCTAACTTCCATCCCTTTCCCCTATCCTGCCCTCCCCCTATCCCTATCCTAGCTACCCCTATTTCTTTTTTTTACCCTTTGCTCCTGCAAAGGAGCAGGAGCAAGTTGCACGTGCCGGCTCCCGGCTGTCGCGCGATCCCCCGGCACAGCGGCAAATGGCCGCTGTACCGGGCGCCTTTAGCTCCACCCCACCCCGCCCCCTTTTAAAGCCCCGGCACTTACACACGTCCCGGGGTTCATGTGTGTGGCCGGGCCCGTTTGAAAATTGGCCCGGCAGGCGTAAAGCTCGGCCACGTGTGTAAACCCCGGGATTTATGCGCGTGGGGGTTTTAAAATCTACCCCCACTGATGGTAGAAAAAATGTTTACAAGAAGGAGGAAGCTATTCCCTCATCCTCCATATCAGACTGCAATCTGAAGGGCTCCTATTTCTTCCATAATCAAAATGGAGAAATTGGGCAGCCCTGATCAAGGGGTAAGCCTGAATCGTCCATGAGCTAATGTACCGGTCATATAAATTAGATGCTTCATTACTTTACAATCTGATTCAGCTTTTTTTTTGCCCATTGTCTCAAATTGTTCACAAGGATATAGAAAAGTTAGCAATTATCCTTTTGATGTTCTCTTAACCACTATATTTTATTTAATTTAAGATTTCTATTCTGCCTTTTGCAGTTGGTTAGTCACTTCAAACTGGATCACAGGGTAGTTCGGCAGGTTAAAAAAATGTTATGTGCAAATTTACAGTGTAGTGAACAGCTAGGTGCTCTATAACACATCGGTTTACATCAAGATTGGTGATAAGATAGATCAGTGCAGTTAGTGTAGCTGGGTTCAAAAAAGGTTTGGATAAGTTCTTAGTGGAGAAGTCCATTAACTACTATTAATGAAGTTTACTTAGGGAATAGCCACTGCTATTAATTGCATCAGTAGCATGGGATCTTCTTAGTGTTTGGGTAATTGCCAGGTTCTTGTGGCCTGGTTTGGCCTCTGTTGAACACAGGATGCTGGGCTTGATGGTCCCTTGGTCTGACCCAGCATGGCAATTTCTTATGTTCTTAGATAGTGTATATGTGCCAATAAAAAACGTAAGGAGGAATTTTCCTCCAAAATAGGAATTGTGAACATTTTAAAACAGCCTTAGCAGCCTAGAAGTTCAAACTGAACTCATTCTAAGAATTAAAATATCCTGCTTCCCTGTGTCATGCCAGTTGTTGCAGTCCTGGTACACAATGCAGCAACTTTTAAACAGTCGCTCGGGTGCACATGTATGCATGTATACCGGTTTGCGCCAAAGGACACGGTCATTTTATAATATACGCACTTATATGCGTGCATGGTGTAATTTTATATGGACGTACGCATCTACGAGCAAATGCCGACTCTGTTGCATAAGCGGGGGGATTTTAGAAGATGTGCGCTGATGCAATTATCAATTTCCCCAATTCATTCCCAGTTCATCCAGGTAAAGGTGAGGGCTTCCTAACACCCCCTAGTTAATTAGCCTCCCTTTTACTCTGTTAGCTCTGACCCTTAAAACTCAGCTGTCTGGTCTAATTTGTTTTGTGTTAGGACTTACACGCCATCCGTAGCAGAAGTAAAGCAGAAGTAAAGTTACACGGTAGGGTCCTCCGAGCGCACTTGTGCGCATAAGTATTTATGCCCTGGTTTTATTCTTAAATCCTGGGACTCCTATAGCCCTCGCAGACCATGCCCACCCCCCCACCCCTTTTTAAAAACAAATGTGTGCATGTACCAGGAGATATGCGGGTACGTGAGCGACTTTTAAAATTTGCGCGGTGCACGCCGGCCCAACTCCTGCGCATCTCTCCCTGCTTTGGCGTGAGACGGGCGTTTAAATTTAACCCTTGTTTTGCCAGACAACACGAGCTACTTCACAGAGCTAACGGATAGGAAAGAGGCTTCAGGGCTCCCCACACTCTTAGGGGCCGATACAATAAATGTGCACAGAAAACGGGTGCTCAGTGTTGCGCGCCTGTTTTCCTAACGTGCGCCCAGCCCCCTTTCCTGGGCTCCTAATCCAATATTAAAATGAGGGGTCGTGCTAAAAAGGAGGCGCTAGGGACAAATGTGCGTCCCTAGCGCCTCCTCAGAACCGGGCGCACAGGAGAGGTGACTGTCAAGCTGGTTGGGAAAATAGACGCTCAATCTATGAGCGTCTATTTTCTCCTGCTATCAGTATGTACATACACAAGTTACACAGTCTGGACTGTGTATCTTGTGTGTGTACTGGACATGCAAAATGTTTATTTTCAAAGAATTCTTTTTAAAATAAATTCTGCATTATTTGGTTCCTCCTACATAGTGTCGCTACGATACTATTAGGAGGAATCTCAGAAAGCAGGATTTTTCTTTTTTTTTTTTTAATGTGCCCTTGAGCATGGAATACCTTTACGCCAGCCCCGAGCTGCTGTAAAATTTGCCACATTGCAAGGGCGTATTGGCCACGCGGAAAATTTATTGGATTGCGGGGGTTAGCTAATACTCTCATCTACCTGGATTTCCATGTGATGAGTGCTATTAGCTACGCGGAGATTTGAACGCGTGTTTTGGATGTGCTAATCCCTATGTGGGATCAGGGGTTATGGACGCATGTCCAATCGCGTGTTAGGCCACACGCAGCAGCTAGCGCATGGTATTCAATCGGCCCCTTATTGTCAATGAGTTTCAACTAGTTACAGGTAAAAATTTAAAAAAATCTAATCGGTTATTACATCTATCTTGCACAGCTACTGGATAGGGGTAAGATGAGAGATAGACATAAGAACAAAGCCTATAATCAATCTGCTGTAATCTGATTAGATCACATAGAAGTAAAAGATATAGATTCATAGTCTGTGGTAGCAAACCAGTTCTCAATGAACCAACATGAAGATTAATGCTTAAGATCATTTCGCCATTAGTAAAATGTACACGGTCCGTTCAGGGTGCTCCTTTCAAATGGTTTTTCCGAAACATACAATATATTCCTCTTTATTCACATTTGACCCTAATTTTAAAAGAGTATGGGCTCAATCCCAGCTTTTCAATATCAAAAACAGACAGGCAATGTCCCTGACAACTTTCAAAGTGAAAAGCAATTACACCTAATGTTTCCTTGGACATCAGTTTTGGAAGTGATTGTGCTTAGCCACCACTTTGTTTTGAAATTGGCAGTGCTCAGCAAAAGTTTATATTTTAGCTCTGTGATACAAGAATTAAATGGGATAAACTGATCTGTCTGCTCAGTAAAAGAAGGTTTAGCTCATTTACTTTCCCACATATAATAAGTTCTTTGCAGACCCAACGGTCTGGGTCTTCATGATAATTTTGACATTAGGATCTTGGCATTATTCATTATAAGGATTGTATTATGAGAAAATTATAATCTGTTTCTTCTCTACTCTCTTTATTTTTGTACCTGCAGATAAAAACTATAGAATAAGTTCAGTATTCTATAGTAAAAAAAAAAAAAGTTTCATAGACAGAGACTATATTCAACTAAATTATTAATTTCCTCTTAAGGATATTGAATAATTCAGATTGGTTTTGATATGAAAGAATGAGGCAGAGTCCTAACAAGTTAAGTAAAACTGTCTTTGGTATTCATTGGTGTAGTTCTGCCCATATGAACCATTCTAAAAAATTTAAAAAAGTAATTGTACAAAAACAGTCTCCTAAACCCATGTGGTCAAGCTGCAGGTCTGAAGAGAGCCCTTGAGTACTGCATGCATGGCTAAGACTGTAAGGCTGAGAAGCCTTTTGGAATTCTGGTCAACATAGCACCTTGGTGAAAGCAGCAAAACATCCAGTACTTTGGCTCTAAAATCCACCTTCTTATCAACAGCTCTCTAGTCACACAAAGGAAGCCAATACACCAGCACCAGCAAGAGAGTCACGTCAAAATGTTTTAGTAAATAAATAGAGAAGTGGACAAATTTGTATATGACTGATGATCCCCTGCCTTTAAAAACGTTAGATACGAACCTGTTAGCTCACTGGAGGTGCTGTGCATTGCCATAAGGACGGACCCTGGTTTAATCAGAGAGTTGGATCATCTACTCCTCAGGCTGGCTGGGACTAGAAATGCTGAGGGGGCAATGTTCCCAGTCTCCAGGGAGAGGGCATCATGGGCATCACTCAAGGATGACACTTAGTGGCCAGATGTAGAGTCCATGAGTACACGGGTTCTGCAAGGGGTCCTAATGCATGGCCCCTTGGCCTTAGGACTGTCATGGGCAATTGCAAATGAAGGTTCATGGATTCCAGCCCTGGCTCCGGCTGAGCTGAAAGCCCAAGAGAGCAGGAGGAAACTTCCGGGACAAAAAAATAAAGCTTAAATTCCTAAAAATGTGCAGATTCAATGGGTAATCTGGGAGCAGTTCTTGGGTGCCAGTGAATCCTCCTAGGCATGTTCATTGCTTTCCATGGATCTATTCATGGGCTGTCCCCAGCTACCTGGAGATTGCCCACAGAGTTCCTAAGAAAGTTGTAGTTTATTTAACTTATTTCACTCAGCAAAAGGAAATTAAGCCATTACTGAAAAGCAAGCCATTTTAAGGACGCAACAAAAAAAACCTGAAGTAGAATAAGTTCAGCTAGTCTAGATGAAAAGCAGGAATTTGTCTATGGTGAGGAAATAAATAGGTGTGGGAATTTGTCTGCAACAAAATAGGCAATAAAGAATTTCGGGAATAACAAAAAAAACAGAACCCGCCCCAACGCTTCCCATTTATTAAAATATGGAGCCCTCCCCCACCCACCTTACTCCACCCTCCAAGCCCCCCAGGACTCACCAAAAATGTCTAGTGATTTAACAAGAGGACTGGAGTGAACCCCTGCTCCCGGGCCAACAGCTGCCATTAGTCAAAATGGTGCTGGCTACCCTTTGCCCCTAAAATGTGACAGGGGCTACCATTACCATTGAGCAGCCCTGTCACAGTGTCTAACTAATGGCAGCTACTGGCTTGGGAGCAGGAGATAGCGCCCGGGCCCCCCTTTTTGGGGAGTCCTGGGGGGGGGGAGGGGTTCGGGAGGGTGGGCTAAGGTGGGCAGGGGGCTCTGCTGGTGGAGGGGGGCTCTATATTTTAATAATTGGGAAAGATTGGGGTGGGTTCTGGTGGGGTGTTTTTTTTTTTTTTTTTAATGAAACCAAAACAAAACCAACAATCCAGGTGTGGATCAAAAATGGCCTACCCCCGAAGCAACAGGCCTGGCGCGCGTAAGGCACTCTACGCGCGTAAATCTTTTAAAATCCGGCCCATATGTTACAAGATAGAGATTCACATATTTTATAAATGCGCCTATATTACATGTGCGGGTTACAAAATACCAGTGTGGATCAGCTTGCAGCCATGTACGTGCATATGCGCCACTGTCAGCATTTGTTTAAAAGTTATCCTCCCTGTGTCCAGATAAAGGCGACCTCTATAGTCATGGATGAAATTATTGGAGCTCAAATTAACCTTCTACATCCTCGTCTGGCATTAGACAGGTTTGGTTATGGGAATTTTCTTCTGGAAACTGCGAGCAGTCGGTGTCTTCTGGCCACTGCAGACCCACAATTCCAAGCACAGACTCACAGCGCTCCTTGGAAAGCTCACACAGGGCCCTTCAAAGAAGAAAAAGGGACAGTGCGGGTTAGGAAACACAGTAATGTTACCCTGGTCGTGAGAAAAAAAACAAAACATTATGGAGGGCAATTTTCAAAAGGCACTTACCCATGTAAATGGCCATTCACCCAGGTGCAAGGGAAGTCTAAAGATTACCCCCCCCTGGGTAAAAGGACACACAGGATTCAACAATGTGCCTACCTGTACCCATGAGAAAAGTAGGCGGGGTCTGAGGCAGGGTTAGGCCATAGCTTTGGCTTTTCAAAACTATGAGGTGGATTTTAACCCCCGGAACATGCCAAAGCCGGGAAACCCGTGCACAAGTCAGGCCAGCGCATGCTGAGAAGACTTGAAAAGCCACCTGGATGCATGTGCATCTGCCTCTACGCGCAGAAATGAAATGTTCCAAAAAAAGGGGAGGCACGTGGGTGTGGTCTGGGCGTGGCACGGGGATTTCTGGATTTCACATCAAAGTCTGTGCATAAATACTTAATGGCACAGGCGCGCACAGGGGACCCTTGGATGACGTGAGAATTATAAAATAAAGATAAATAGGCAGCTCTGCGGGGTTTTAAGGGTCGGGGCTAACAGGGAAGAATGGAAGCTGTTACAGTAGGCGGGTTTGGAAATCCTATTCCTTACCTGGACGAACTGGGAACGAACTGGTAAAATTGGTAAAACGTCAGCTCGCGTGTCTTTCAAAATCCCCCCGCCCCCCCCCCACTTACATGATAGAAGCGGCATTTGCGTGCATAGGTCTGCGTCCACTTCAAATTGTGTGCACATGTGCGTGCAGTCAGGCTATTTTATAATATGCACATATACACGTGCACATTATAAAATGACTGTGTACCTGCGTGCGGGCTGATGAACACTCGCACACGTGCACCTGCACGCCTGCTGAAAGGTTACTATCTGAGTGGGTAATTTTCAAAAGGATTTACACACTTAAAACTGGGCTTTACATATGTAAATGCACTTTCCACATGTAAGTGGACTTCTGAAAATTGCTACAGTACATGCCATTGAATTATCAAGAGGTTTTACGTGCATGAGTGCGTTTTATAAGGTGAATTTTAAAAGCCCGGCGTGTGCATTGATTAAGTCGGGTTCACGCGTGCCAAGCAGATTTTTAAAACTGCTCAAATTCGTGCGTCTCTGCAGCAGTGCGCACATCTCTAAAGTTTGCAAAAGGGGCATGGGCGCGGTCTGGGTGGAGCAAAGGTGTTTCGGGGTGTTAACCAGGATGTGCATGTAAATATTCACATGCCCGGCATGCCAAGGTTTCCTGCCACGTAACTTTACTTCTGCTATTGATGACGTGTTAGTTAAAAAAAAAAAAAAGGATCAAGCCATTTCTGAGGGACTTAAAGGGTCTGGGGTAACAGGGGGGAGTGTAGGCCATCAAACCGGGGGGAGTTGGGGAACCTATCTGCTAACTGGGTGAACTGATGGACGAACTGGTAAACTGGGAATGGCGTGGGCCCTCGCCCCTTTTAAAATCCCCCAATTAACACAGTGGAAGCGGAATTTGCGAGCACATGCTCGTGCCCACTGAAAAATTTGGCACACTTGTGCACATGAACAAACTATTTTAGAACATGCGCAAGTCTGTTATAAACTGGACACGGCCTTGGGCGTGGGCTGACGTATGCGCGGAAATCCGCTCCCGCGTGCCAGTTTGAAAGTTACGATCCTTGCGCATTTTTGATCATTGCTACAATAGTATGTTGCATTTACATGCTTAACTCCTTTGAAAATTACCTCCTCTGTGTGTTATTTTTCAGGAACAGAGTATTCACAAGTAAAGCAGATAAAAACCTTTTTCACCCCTCGGCAAATTTCAAAGAGAAAGGGCTTGTGGGGAATCTTTGTATCAATCCACATTGTTTCAAAATTGCCCCTTCCTGGCAGCAATCCCATCTATGAGATGCATGAAAAAAATAAAAAAAAGAGGCTGATCCCTTTCTCTTTATAAATAACCATGAAACACTGTGGAATTACCAAGGGCCTTCAGCATCTCTTGCCTTTAGAAACTTCTACTTTTAAACAGAGGATATCGGCTTTCATTTTTTTAAAAAAAGCTAAACAAAACCTCACAGAAATGTATGCAAAATGAAAAGTGAACTGAAATATCTAAATAACAAGGAATGAATGACTAGACAGGGACTATTCGATAATGATGTATTATGAATCTAGAAAACATGATATAAAAGTCTGTAGGCAAACAACGAGACTTTAAAATGACCTCAAAGTGATAACTACAAAAATGAAAATGTTCAATGAAAGTGGAAGGAAGGAATAGATTTTTTTTTTAGCTGGCATGCCTCATGCATATTTTGAGATTGAAAGGAGGGGAATACTGAGTGTTTAATACTGCTTAGTGGTCAGACTGCCCTCATGTTTATCTCTATGCGGGACGGTTAAATCGTAGCATTGGTGAAAGGGGCTCCAAGTAAACATGCAAACAAGCTATGTGAATTCTTTTTCCTCGCTCTTTTCCATTCTCTAACATGCTTTAATTTGCAATACTTTAGCAATACAAATTAATTAAAGGAAAAGTGAAAAATGTCTTCAGTCCAGAAAGACCAACTAAAATTGCTGATTATTTTTACCTTTTAGATAAAATGTTTTATGATGCTAATAAATCCAATTTACAGCAGGCAGTTACATTCTATAAAAGTTTAGGGCTGGAATCTGAAAGTGAACATGGCACTTAGGCTGGAAAAGTTTATCACCACTGCATTAGCGGAATTTAATGTAATCCACAGGAGAAAAGGACAGGCCAAGTGCATCAATGTGTTTGTGCTGTTCAGTCTAATTAAGGAACTAAAAAATGAAATTTCAGACCTATTAGTAAAAATTTGTAACTTATCATTAAAATCATCCATTGTACCTGAAGACTGGAGGATAGCAAATGTAACCCCAATATTTAAAAAGGGCTCCAGGGGCGATCCGGGAAACTACAGACCGGTTAGCCTGACTTCAGTGCCAGGAAAAATAGTGGAAAGTGTTATAAACATCAAAATCACAGAACATATAGAAAGACATGGTTTAATGGAACAAAGTCAGCATGGCTTTACCCAGGGCAAGTCTTGCCTCACAAATCTGCTTCACTTTTTTGAAGGAGTTAATAAACATGTGGATAAAGGTGAACCGGTAGATATAGTATACTTGGATTTTCAGAAGGCGTTTGACAAAGTTCCTCATGAGAGGCTTCTAGGAAAAGTAAAAAGTCATGGGATAGGTGGCGATGTCCTTTCGTGGATTGCAAACTGGCTAAAAGACAGGAAACAGAGAGTAGGATTAAATGGGCAATTTTCTCAGTGGAAGGGAGTGGACAGTGGAGTACCTCAGGGTTCTGTGTTGGGACCCTTACTGTTCAATATATTTATAAATGATCTGGAAAGAAATACGACGAGTGAGATAATCAAATTTGCAGATGACACAAAATTGTGCAGAGTAGTTAAATCACAAGCAGATTGTGATAAATTGCAGGAAGACCTTGTGAGACTGGAAAATTGGGCATCCAAATGGCAGATGAAATTTAATGTGGATAAGTGCAAGGTGATGCATATAGGGAAAAATAACCCATGCTATAATTACACGATGTTGGGTTCCATATTAGGTGCTACAACCCAAGAAAGAGATCTAGGTGTCATAGTGGATAACACATTGAAATCGTCGGTTCAGTGTGCTGCGGCAGTCAAAAAAGCAAACAGAATGTTGGGAATTATTAGAAAAGGAATGATGAATAAAACGGAAAATGTCATAATGCCTCTGTATCACTCCATGGTGAGACCGCACCTTGAATACTGTGTACAATTCTGGTCGCCGCATCTCAAAAAAGATATAATTGCGATGGAGAAGGTACAGAGAAGGGCTACCAAAATGATAAGGGGAATGGAACAACTCCCCTATGAGGAAAGACTAAAGAGGTTAGGACTTTTCAGCTTGGAGAAGAGACGACTGAGGGGGGATATGATAGAGGTGTTTAAAATCATGAGAGGTCTAGAACGGGTAGATGTGAATCGGTTATTTACTCTTTCGGATAGTAGAAGGACTAGGGGACACTCCATGAAGTTAGCATGGGGCACATTTAAAACTAATCGGAGAAAGTTCTTTTTTACTCAACGCACAATTAAACTCTGGAATTTGTTGCCAGAGAATGTGGTTCGTGCAGTTAGTATAGCTGTGTTTAAAAAAGGATTGGATAAGTTCTTGGAGGAGAAGTCCATTACCTGCTATTAAGTTCACTTAGAGAATAGCCACTGCCATTAGCAATGGTTACATGGAATAGACTTAGTTTTTGGGTACTTGCCAGGTTCTTATGGCCTGGATTGGCCACTGTTGGAAACAGGATGCTGGGCTTGATGGACCCTTGGTCTGACCCAGTATGGCATTTTCTTATGTTCTTATGTTCTTATCATTCAACCACGGGCATGCTTTTTGGTTTGAAAAGTGGAAGCATGCAGGCTCTTTTAAGAAAATGTTTCAAGCTTGCAATGTTCTGTAGAAAATTACTGAAGCTACTGGGCCAGATTTCAAGAGATTTTGAACATCAAATAGAAAATGTGGGGGATCTGAGTATGAGAGCAGTCTGAACCTATGGTTCTTCTGGTTTTCAGGATAAAACAATATGCAAATTAACCTGTTCTTGATCAAATATAGGCCAACTGTGATTATACTGAAATCTAAACCCGGCTGAAGGTCAGGAGGACCCGTGTGTAGAACCACTGAAGTAGAGAGAACAGTCTCAACTGTGTATCAAATTATCCATACTGATCTGCTAGACTGAAGTCCTTTCGGACCCACGTCAGGAGGTCTACATCCAGCAGATAAGAAAACAGTTATCTCAGGTGGCCTGAAGAGAGAGAATTTTTAGCCCAGGGTCACACAGAAAAACAATGGATTTTGTCCAGGTTCCACATAGCATCACAAAGAAGATGGGTGCCCAGTGGTAACCAGGAAAAATACAAACTATTTAAACTATTCTAGGGTTAAAGAAAAATAATGAAAGGGGGACTGACTATCTTCCTGAAGTTTAAGCCACACAGCAGTGGTCCCTCAAAGAATTGGGTTGCAGTGTGCAAAACTCTTTGGTAACATTATGACGTGAGCACTACTTTCTTTGATGCATTTATATGCTCACAAGCAACCCAATACTTAGAGCAGGGGTAGCCAACTCCAGTCCTTGAGAGCCACAAACAAGTCAGGGTTTCAGGATATCCACAATAAATATGCATGAGAGAGATTTGCAAACAATGGAGGCAGAGCATGCAAATCTATCTCATACATATTCATTGTGGATATCCTGAAAATTCGCCCTGTTTGTGGCTCTCGGAGACCAGAGTTGGTGACCCCTACCTTAGAGAGAACACGGCTAAGTCCATCTCTTCAAATAATCATCTAAATTAAAAGTTACAATAAATTATGTGCATGAAAAAATATTTTCTGCGAGAATATTCAACACTGCTTTCTATCTGCAAGTGAAATTAATAAAGAACATACTTTACTTAAAATAAAATGAAGATGAGATGACCATAATGCTGTAAAAGCCACTGATAAGTACCATCATTTTCACAGCAATAATTAAATTACACATGAACTGGACCTTTGAAATACAGGCAAACCCTCACCAAATACAGAATAGAAAGACCAGAATGTATAAATAGAAATGTGCCAACAAAAACTTAACTGGAAACCACAAGCCTGATAGTATTAAGCAGTGCAACAATGGAAAATCAGAAACCTCATTCCTCACAAAACATCAAGCAATAAAATCAAGAGATATAAAACATCATTCATAATATTAAAACCATGCTAACAAAAAGAATATACAAATCAAAACAGCTGATGAACATTCAATAATTTTAAAAACTTGCATAAATTTGTTCTAATATTTCTCAAACACCAATAAAATATTTCAAAAATAACAACAAATAATTAAAACTAAATAGGATTTTAAAAAATCTCCTGCTCCCCATTTCCTGGGATCTTTGGATTTCCAGTCACCCTGTAATTGTCGTGGTCTGGAGAAGGCGGAGCCGCATAAATTTTATCTTCTCTCTCTCACACACGTTCTCCAACACATTCATTCGCTCACACACTCCCTCTCTCATATATAAGCCCATGCTCTCACATGCACTCCCTCTCCCTCACACACACATTCTGGCGGATTTTAAAAGCACTATGTGCGCCAAAGCTGGGAGATACGCGCGCGACTCGGCCCAGTGCACACCACATGGATTTTAAAAACCACATGAGTACGTGCATATCTCCTGGTACGTGCACAAATCAAAAAGTACAAAAAAGGGGTCCAGCATGGGTGGGATCTAGGCAGGGCATGGGCGGCCCGAGTCTGTAACATGAAGTCTGTGCGCAAGTTTTACAAGCACAAGCATGCACCATGGTCCCCCTACCGTGTAACTTTACTTCTGCTATGGACAGCGTAAAACAAAAACCAAGCTCGTCAGTGAGGTTTTAAGGGTTGGGACTAATAGGGTAAAAGGGAGGCAAGTTAGCGAGGGCATTTAGGAAGTCCTCTCCTTTATTGGGGTGAACGGGAATGAAACGGGGAAACAGGTAACTGCGTCGGCGGGCATATCTATTAAAATCCTCCCCATTTACGCAATCGAGGCGGCATTTGCACGCATCAGTATAAAGTCATGTGCATGTGTACGTGCATATAGCAGATTTTATAACAGGCACACATATGCGTGTGTATGTTATAAAATCGCCGAATCCATGTGGAGCGAGCCGACAAACGCACACGGGTCTTAAAATTCACCTCATTATGTATGTGTGTGTGCGTGCCTGTGAGAGCCTATATGTGACACATAGGCTCTCACAGGCATGCACACACACACATACACACACACACACACATATGCACACAGGCTCTGAGTCATACACTTACATACACATGCACACAGGCTCTCTCTCTCTTACACACACACACTCTTCTCTTCAAGCCATTGTGGGATGTGCACAAATGAGGCCCCTCCGGCTCTTCTCTTTGGGCTGTAGTGAGATGAGCTCTACCACGGCCCTGCTAGCTTCCTTGTGCTGAATGAAAATAGTTGTGTGCACCAATAGGAAAAGTTGTGCTCAAGCATGCATACAGAAGCCTAAGTTTAGCCAGTGAATAAAGAGGACACCACTTTATTAATTTGCATGCTATTTGGGCCCAGGCCACATCTCACCAAGACTGGGCAGGTCTACTGCAAGATCTGCATTGTATATTTCAAAATCATATTGTCCGAAAACTATGAGTTCTCATCAGCAGTGGAATGCTTTAGTAATATGTGGTAGTAAACATGATTGAGGCTGAAAATTTATCTCATCATCTGATTAGCTTAAAATGATATTTTGAAACTGTAAGCCCTCTTTACCTTAACTTAATTAAATCCACTACCTTAACCTAGGGAAATGATAAGATCCTGCCCATCTCTACTGGCAGGCTATAAGTGTTTCAGTATAGTAGGGGTTGTACTAAGATTCCAGAAATTTCTAGAGATTTCTTTTCCTGGAGGGCTGAGAGAATCAACAGGTTTAAGGATGCCTGAGGAATTAGGAAGATGTTCAGAGAGCCTGAACCCTCATCACCCTATCATTTCAGCAGGACCTACAAATGGGACTTATAAGTGACAGGTATCTAAGCTTTGGCATATCTCATGTGCCAGCATATATGCCTTTATGGAAAAAGGGAAGCAGCTCTTAGAGTTTTGGCATGGTGGCCACATAAGAACAAACTTAGGAATCTATCCACGTAGGCTAGATACGATGGAGTCTTTTTCTGCGTTAAACAAAAGGATTTCTTCTGTAGCCCTGAAGGTTCAATTTAGAGCTTTCCCTTACAGGCCAGCACCTTAATTCCAGGAGCTGGGAGAGAAAGGGGTTTCTATTCAGTAAGAACAGAAAAGGGACTATACACAAACTGCTTTTTCTTTCTGTTGTAAACACTTGCAACTATTCTACCTTAACAATATATGGGAATGTCAGCCTAGTGTATGGGATGGCTTTCTCCAGCAACTCCATATTCCCTGTCATTGAGGGTCCATTTCAATATCTACAAGATCCAATAAATAGGACTCATGCCCCCTCTACTTTCTAGGACCAGGTCAGGACAATTCCCAAATGTCAGTCACAATGGCAGTTTCTAGAAAATGAAAATCGTAGGGTCCATTTTCAGCTACTGGCTAGCTTGCAAAGTTAAGAGCGAAAGCTCTGTCGCTGGACAATTGAAAATTTTTTCAAAATTGTAATATTGTTTTTCTAATGTTTCTAATTGAAATAAATACCTACACTGTCCAGCGACAGAGCTTTCGCTCTTGATTGTTGTTTGATTAATAACAGTTCGCTGTTTTGGTGTATTGTTGGATATTCATTAGCTTGCAAAGTTAGCCAGATAAATGTATTCAGATAACTTTGTTGGGAAATTCAGTGGTACAGTTGCACCACTGAATATTTGACTATCTCAAAGAAAGCTGGAAAGCTTTATCTGGATAATTCTAAGACTACTATGTGATGGGACCAAAGTTTGCCAGATAACTTAACTCTGCCCAAAAACACCCCCAAATGCCCCTACATTATCAGCTAAATATTCAGGAGGAATAGCCTAGTGGTTAGAGCAGTGGACTATGACCCAGAAGACCAGGGTTCAAGTCCCACTGTTGCTTGTTGTGACCTTGGGCAAGTCGCTTTACCCTCCATTGCCTCAGGAACAAAAACTTAGATTGTAAGCCCTCTGGGGATAGAGAAATACCAACAGTACCTGAATGTAAACCAGTGTGATATCTCAACTGAGATTGAATGTTGGTATAATAATAAATAAAATATTAGCATTTAGCCAGTTAACACACAAGTTCTGTGTTTTGTTGTAACTAAACAGTGAGTTCAGAACATAAAATGTATAGGAGCTATTATTCCATGCAAGATCACTTAAGGACAGATTTAATAAGAAGACACAGTACCTGCAGGGTGGGATACGCCGAGTTGTTTGAGGATCACACTTTGGTACCAAAATGGTGCAAGCAAAAAACATAAGGTACTTGTAACAGTTAGTCTGAACCAGCGCTGGAAAAAGGGAGGATTCCCAGCTGATGGAGGATTCTTTCTGTGTCCTGTGGCCCAGATAGTTCGGAAAACGTGTGTAGTTATATGGCAAGTTCATGCACAGTTCCAGAGAAATTGGTTCACACTGGTCTAACAGGGAGAAAAAAACAAATGAAATTAAAAAAAAAAGTGTTAGACATTCATAATATAGAAAAATAGAACATGCTGGCAGATAAAGACCATATGGCCCATCCAGTCTGCCAAACTGTTCAGCTTTATAGTCCCTTCCTATCCCTCAGGGATTCTCTGTCCTTGCCTCATGTTTTCTTAAATTCTGAAACAGTCCTCATCTCCTCCTCTTTCACAGAAAGGTTTTCCATGCATCTACTACTTTTTCTGTAAAGAAATATTTTATTAGATTATTCTGGAGTCTACCCCCTTTCACCCTCATCCCATGACCTGTCTTCCAGAGCCTTCTTTCCATTGAAAGATGCTCACCTCCCATACATTTATTCCTTTGATGTATTTAAATGTCTCTACCATATCTCCTCTTTCCTTCCTTTTTTCTAGTGCACACGTAGTTAGATCTTTAAGTCTCTCCACATATGCATTATGATGAAGAGCACTGACCATTTTAGTAGCTGCCCTATGGACCAATTCTAATTGGTTTCTATTCCTTTGAAGGTGCGATCTCCAGAAATCTACATATTAGTACTCCAAATGAGGTCTCACCGGGAATTTTCAAGAAGCAATTACCTTCTCCTTTTTCCTGCTGGCTATTCCTCTCCCTGTGCACAGTGGGGTAGATTTTACACTTTGCGCGCGTGCTTCCCGGCGCGCACACATGGATGCGCTGATTTTCTACCATATGCGTGCCGGTGCGCACATGGTGGAAAATCCGTGGGCCACGCACCGGATTTTATAATCCATATGCGTATGTGCAGGCAGCATGCACAAAGGGGGGTGGAATTTTTCCAATTTCCGTGCGGTGATGCATTCCCTCCCAGCCTGCTCCTTAATTGGAGCGAACTGGAAGGGAACTCCCTATCCCCCTACCTAACCTCCCTTTCCCTTACCCTCTCCTCCCCACCCCCTAAACCCTACCTTTATCTTTTTTTCTTTCTTTGTTGCACAACTTACTTCAGCTCCCCAGCTGAAGTAAGTTGCGCGCGCCGGCAGCCGGGTCTTCGGGACAGCGAACAACGGCGCTGACCCGGCCCGCGCCCCCCACCCCGCCCAGAACATGCCCCTGGCATGCCCCTTCAAAGAGGCCCGGCACTTATTCACATACCGGCGTTTACTCGCGTGGCTGGGCCTCTTCGAAAATTTGCCCAGTAATTTATGCTCACGTGCGGTTGAAAATCTACCCAAATTATTTTTTCCTGTTTGCTGGTCTGTTTGCTTCTTTCTCCATGTGTGCTGGTGGACCCTCATGCATTCCTTCTGTTCATCAGAATACTTGTCCAAGTATAGAGATGGAGATCAACTCTGGCCATTCACTTTTGTATTTGAGCACTTTTGGGGTATTTGGGTCTGTTGATGCTATTAAGCACATCTGAAGGACTATTGTAATCCCGATTCAGGCTGTTGACTGAACTTTGCAGGGGCCACACTCAGTCCTGGGGCTAAGTCACAATTGTACAGTCTCTGGTACTTTTGTCCCAGGGCATAAAGAGGGGAAGGCTGTTCTTCAATGAAAAAGAAGTGTAGGGGGAATCCTTTCCCTGGGTATTACTGATGAATCTCAAGTGTAAGAGCACTGAATGGAATAAGCAGAGCACTCTGGTTGGGAATTCCAAATTAAAATGTGTCTGGGGTGGTAGCTCTGCCCTGTGTGGACAGAGCTACCCCATGCAGCTGCACCAGGCCTGCCCAGCAATGCCCCCATCCCTGAGCAGACTCCAGAAGACCAGGGAAAAAGTGCTCCTAGTAGCCGGTTTGGAGTTATGGAATACAATACCATGCTCACTGTACTATGAGAAGCACTACTTGGATTTCCACAAGCAGCTTAAAGCAGGATTTTTTAACTTAGCTTTGGGTAATATTTGTGTTTTATTATGTTTTTTTTTGTTTATATTGATGTGTTTGAAAAAGTTTTAAATGTTTGCGTGTTTTATATATTAAGAGGTCAATTTTAAGATCTGTGCACGGGCGCACATGTGCGCGTGTTTTCCAGCTCACACACATGGAGACGGCAATTTTAAACCATACGCGCCTACATGTGCGTTTATGTGAGCATTTTAAAATCGGCTATTCGCCGAAAGTTAGCTGGATAAAGTTATCTGGCTCACTCTAAGATAGCCTGTGATATTCAGCAGCATGCCCGTGCCTCTTAAAATCCCTGCAGAGATAGCCAGAAAAGTTTAACTAACTTTGCTAGCTGGATAGTAGCTGAAAATAGACCCCCATATGTCTCTAATCTCTTTTTTATACATTTGAGATGTCTGCATGTTTCTGTTATATTCTCCCCTATCCTCTCTCTTCTAGGATATAGATATTAATGTCCCTGTACTTAAGTTACCTTTATATGGATTCTGGTTCAGTTTATGTACTATTTTGGCAGCTCTGTTTTAGATTACCTGTATTTACCCTATTGTATAGGGAAAATGAGCAGACTAGATAAGCCAGGTGGTTATCTGTCATCATATTTTATGTTTCGATGTCATGGTGTTTTATCATTGTTATACTGTCATTTTAAACGGTAAGAGAATAATATTCAGATGAGCCCAAACTCATCTGAAGCACAGCTGAGCTGACCGGAGGACTTACTCTTCTCTCCTACTGGCTCAGCGTACTTGGTTGCTCTGACAACTCTTTAAATATGTACCTCCTGAAGTCTTGTCTTCCAAAGTCAATTCTGCATACTGATTTTTGTAGCATTTTATGTTTCTTTTAACAAATTCTGCTTGAAAGAAGTTAATTGACTCCAAGTTGTATTTCAATTTCATATTTTCTTTAGAACACCTGGGTGAGTTTTATCTGATCCTGGTAAATTGCTACTGTATGATTAAGTTTATCAATATGTTCTAAAACATTCTGTAACGTTACCTACATTTTAGTCAGTTTTTTCAGATTTAAGCCATGAAGAGAATGGCTCTGGTTTAGGCCTCCCTGCTCCTCCTGTTGGGGCTGACTGGGTCTGGGCATGCGTTTGTCCTGGACATGCCACTTTAGGTCCAGAGAGGAAAGCAAAGCAGCAGCCACTTCACCGGTGGCATCTGCTGCCTAAAGAGTTAGGCTGAGTGTGTCCTTTAAAGGAGGCTCCTCCCCAACCTGAAGACTGCTGTACATCTCTGTGCCACGTGGAGTAGGAAACAGAGAGTGGATCGTGAGAAAAAGGCCAGAGATGTCGAGAAAAAACAGGTACATACGTTTTGGGTGAATGGATAGGTGTAAGAAGAATTGTGAGTGGAGTACAGCCCACATAATATGCAATAAAAGTACACCAGTTTTCAAAGTGGGCTAAATCCACTTGGAAAATTTGCCATCAAATTTACCCAGACACAATTGCACCTCCCTCCTGGATGGGACGAATAAAACGTGAGAGCGTCTAGCACTGGAGTGAGCTGAGTGCCAGTCTCTCGGAAGGGCTCAAAAGGAGTTTGGGTCAAGCAGATAGTGTAGTGGACCTGACCCCAGGGATACAGAGGGTGTAGGAATGCCCTGAGTTGGATAGGGATCTCAAATTTAGCAGAATCCCCTCTATGACACCCTCTGACAGTACTCGCCTCATTGTCCAAACCTCAGCATACCTTCTACAGGAAATGAACTGTACCTGACAGCTTCTGCTATCCTACAGTATATCCATTCTGTCCATTCACTCCACATCTACAGGTCTATCAAAGCTGCCAAAGTACAGATTAGGTAGTCTCTTCAACCAAAATCATATCCAAGGGTTTCTTACTCATGATAAAAGGGCTCTTCCCTGGAAAACCCCTCACTCATCTGCTGTTAAGTAAGGGGAAAATGTGCATGCATACTTTTGAAAATACAAAACTATGCGCATAAGTCCCAACCGCTCCTCAGCTCTGCCCCCAGCAACCCCTATATTCAGTCCAGGTAAACTTACGTACATACTGGACATACTTACTTAAGGCTAACCACATACTGGGTGGGCAATTTACCCACAGAAATGGCTTTTAAAATTTCCCTTCACATGTTTATTGTGGATCTTCCTCCTGCAAACTCAAAGTAGTTTTTTTGAAGCTAGAATATCTCTTTTCTTGCTGAATATGTCTTGAATAGCTGCTTGTATGTGAGTTCCTATGAAAGTTTTACGCTTTATTCACTTTCAAGAGGCCATAGAGAATTTGTCTAAATCCAGCATGTTGCGAAATACAAACTGACCTTGCACTAAAACTGCCTCAGCTGCTTGTTTGATTGAAATTGTAATGTCACAAAAAAAATCATTTTTAAAACTGTAATAATTAGAAAGGGTGGTTTTTATAGAGGACTGGGGAAGAAGTTAAGAAGAAGATTAAATAAATAAAATGTTGTGGATGATAGAAATAACATCATTGAACACATTTTTACCTATGTTGAAGATCTCATATTTTACATCATTTATGACTGAAATCTCTAGGTAATGCAAATTATACAAAGGCATAATTGCTTTTCTTTTATAATTGCTCTTGACTGAAAAAAATAAAATGGCTTGAATTATCCTAATACCTAAAACAAACTGATAACCAAAAGTACAAAGGCACAAGTCTATGACTTAAGTAGAAATAATAATAAAGGTAGTCGGCCCCTTACCCCCAACCCCACATCCCGCACCACGCCTAGGATTTTCTCACACCTTCTAAAACACAGACGTTATAGAATAGGAACATAAGTCAGAAAACATGCAAAAAACATATCCCAAATTATTTGTATATATTAATTCACTGTAATGCACTTTACTGATTTCTTGAATCATAAGACCGTCCTCTTACCTACCAGGTATGCAGGGGACATTCAGTCAAATTACAATGAGGTAGGTATTGAAAGATGTATAGCTAAGTACCCCCTGGATTCATCATTCTGCTATAAATATAGGGGAATGATGAGCCACGGCCAGGAAAGGGGCGGGGTGGCGATAGTGTATCACAGTGGTGGGTTTTCACTCGCCGTGGTTGCAGCCACGCTTTACACTATCTCCCCCGTAGCGCCAATGAAATAGCTGTAGCTATTTCCAGTGCTACTGCGAGTAAAAATGTGATTACATTATCGCCCCCAGCGCTACAGCCCCTACTTTGCCTAAACCCTGCCCAAACTCCTCCTCTTTCCCTAATTTGAATTTTGAAATTGCGATGCGATAGTTATTGAATGCATTAGGGCGTTATCGTGTGCGTTAACGCCCTAACGCATGCGATAACGGCCCATCGTGATTTGCTGAATGACCCTATAAGTTATCAGGATAAGACTTGTCTTGCTAACTTACAAGCTGAATATCCCAAATAAGTCACTAGTTAGCAGGAGGTCTAACTTATCTGGTTAACATATCCAGATAAGTTTAAATATCGCTATTTATTCAGCAATGTTAACTGGATAAGTAGCTCCTCTCTAGAATATCTATTTCCCACCCACCACTTAGCTAGATAAGTACTTATCTGGATAAGTGGTAGCCACTTAAAGGCCAGATATTTAGCTGCGAGCACTGAGCCAGCTAAGTGGTGCTGAATATCAATCTCAATAAGATGGATTCTGTTTTTTAGAACTATGCATGGTACCAGATTAATTTACTGTGGATAATAGTGCAAGAGAATTCTACTAAAAATACCTGGTCTAGCACTCGAGATATTACTTACCACAGTTTGTCTGGTTTTGATGAGTTTCACAGGCAAGACTATTGCCACAGGAGTTTGAACAAGAAGGGGAAATGCATTTTTGATCTCCTTCCTCACATGGCAGCGAATCTTCATGAAAAGAAAAGAAACAAGGCATTTTCTTGTTGCTATTATAGGGCAGAGTGATTCCAGAATAACCAATAGGATCTTATTAAAAATAGTGAACAAAAGGTTACTTAAGTTACTGCCAATTTACCCATCATTCATGCAGGATGCCAAAAACACTGCAAATAAAATTCTTTAGAAAAATGCACGAGAAAATACAGAATGCTGGGACAGTTTACATTAACAAGTCGATTTTAAAAGGCCCACACTTGCAAATGCTGGGGGTTATGCGCATGGCCAGGCCCTGCGCACACCGAATGCATTTTAGAAATGCCTGAAGAAAGGGGCGGGACAGGACAGTGCCATTAGACGGCCAGCCGGCGCGCGGAGTTTACTTCTGCTCCAGAGGAGCAGTAAGTATAAAAACAAAAAAATTGGGGATAGCTAGGGTAGGTTTAGGGATTGGGGAGGAAGGACAGGGTTAGGGTTAGGGAAATTCCCTCTCAGTCTGCTCCTTTATGGATTTTATTTTAACTCTTGATACAGAAAATGTTTCCATGTATAATGAATGATTTATGCACATAAAAAAATGTGTTCTGTATGTAATTGGGAGCAGAGAGTTAGGAGTATGTCTTTTGTGCTCCAAACCTGAGTTAGGAACATATCTTTTGTTGTGCACATAACTTTTATGCTCTTACTTGAGTGTTGGGACTTGTACTCGGGATTTGTATACAAAAAATATGCTTTGTATACACAAATACTGTTTTCAGTGCAGAAAGCTTTTTTTGTGCGCATAAAATCCTGACTATAGGTCCTGGCACTGAAATTCAGCTTCCGCTCATAGATTAAGTTAGCCCTGGAAACTTTACTCCTCCTCAGGCTAGGAGTTAATAACAAATGTCTTTCTTGCAGAGCTTTCTGGTTGGCACCAGTGCAGTGCATGTAAAAATAATATACGGTACATGTTGCTGTGGTATTTTTACCTTGGAAGACTATGAATATCTTTTATCATGTACAATCTCTTATTATAAATGCATAGTTTTTAATTGTGTATGGTGAGGGCTAGTGTGTAAAGTTCACCTAGTGCATCTGATATCCTTGCACTGACCTGGAGAGAGTGTGCCACACACCGACCACCCACTATTCACCCATTTCCCACTTCTCCAGGGGGCAAATGCAGCGGAAATGTGGGAGGCAGGTTGTAGGGTTACTGGGAGTGTAGCAGGATTGCCAGCTTCCAAGAAATATCATCAGTGATACACTGTCTGCTACTTCTTTGGGAATTCTGACACTTGCTTTCCCCCTTCTGTAGCATTTCAAATCACCGGAAGGGCCAGACTCCAAGCGAACTCTCTTCCCCCCATGATCCTCTCCATGATTTGACCTGTGCTTTGCCTTTGGGTTGGGGGGGGGGGGGGAGTGCGCTATCTCATCCCTTGCCTCAAACAGCAGAATGCCTTGAGCCACTCCTGCACAGATGCATACAGTAGTAGATTTGTTAAAAAAATAAGGACCACAAGTCAGTCAAATCCATTGCTTTGCCTAATGATTTATTCTATCTGGTAATGCAGAGGAAGGTGAATAAACATTGTGCATATGGAGAAATTTATACTTATCTGAGAGAGATTACAATAAATGCTAAAGTAACCCAGTGGACTTTAAGTAAAGAGCAGACAGGACAAAATGATCCCAAATTAGCCATGTCAACTGATAAGCAGATTGTTGATATAAACAAAAACATACTTTGAAACGTCTGTATGTAAAATGCTGGAAATAAGAAAAATAAAAAGGAAGAATTAGAATATATAGCACTGAATGAGGAGTTCGATATAATTGGCATCTTGGAGATTTTGTAAAAGGTGGATTACCAATAGGACACTTTGATACCAGGATACAAATTTTATCACAAGGATAGGATGGTTCACATTGGGTGAGGTGTGATGCTATATATGAAAGAGGGCTTAAAGTTAAACAGGATAAAAGTTCTGCAAGAACCAAAATATAGTGTGGAACCTTTATGGATTGAAATTCCATATGGAAATAAAATAGCAGTGGGAGTATACTACATTCACCTGAGCAGAATGAACAGACAGACGATGAAATGCTAACAGAAAATAGGGAAGCTAACAAAATTAGAAGCATATTAACAATAGGTGATTTCAATTACCCTGGTATTGACTAGGTAAATGTCACATCAGGACATGCCAAGGAAACAAAATTTCTAGATGAAATAAATGAATAAATGAATAAATGACTGCTTTATGGAGCAGATAGCATAAAAACTGACAAAGGGGAAGGGGGTTGTTTTTAGTTTTAATCCTTAGTGGAACACATAATTTGGTGCGATATGTAACAATGTTAGAGCCACTTAGCAATAGTGGTCATAACATGATGACATTTGAATTGATAACTAGAGGGAAGACATTAAGGAAATCTACTATGATAGCATTTAATTTTCAAAAGGGAAATTATGAGAAAATGAGAAAAATAGTCAGGAAAAAACTGAAAGGAGCAACCGCAAAGGTTAAGACTTTATATCAGGTATGAATGCTGTTCATCAAGAATATCATCTAGGAAGCCCAGAAAAATGTATTCCATACATTAAAAAAAGGTGGAAGAAGGCCTAACGACTGCTAGCATGGTTTAATGGTGAGGTGAAAGAGGCTATTATAGCAAAAAGAACATCTTTAAAAAAATGGAAAAGGGATCCAGATGAAGAAAACAGGAAACAACATAAGCACTGGCAAGTTAGATGCAAAGCATTGATAAGGCTAGCTAAGACCGAATTTGAAAAGAAGCTTGATGAAGAAGCAAAAATTCATAATAAAACCTTTTTCAGGTACATTCGAAGCAACAAGCCTGCGAGGAAGTCAGTTGGACCATTAGATGATCAAGGGGTAAAAGGTGTACTAACAGGACAAGGCCATAGCAGAGACATTAAATGATTTCTTTGCTTCAGTTTTTACAGAGGAGGATGAATGGCAGATACCAATGCCAGAAGTGATATTTAAAGGTGATTATTCAGAGGAAATGGAACAAATTTCAGCGAACCTGGAAGATGTAATAGAGCAAATTGACAAACTAAAGAGTAGCAAATACCTGGACTGGATGATATACACCCCAGACTATAGAAAGAACTGAAACATGAAATTGCAGACCTATTATTATTAATCTGTAATTTATCATTAAAATCAGCTATGGTACCTGAATATGGGAGGGTGGCCAGAGCAATGACAGTTTTTAAAAAGGGTTCCAAAGCTGATCCAGAAAACTACAGACCGGTGAGCCTGACATCAGTACGGGAAAAATGATCAAACCTATTGTAAAGGACAAAATTCCTGAACATGTAGATGGGTTTAGCCAAGGGAAATTCTTGCCTCACTAATCTGCCTCACTTTTTTGAAGGTGTGAATAAACATGTGAATAAAGGTGAGCCAGCTTATACAATGTATCTGGAATTTCAGAAAGCATTTGATAAAGTCCCTCACGAGAGACTCTTGAGGAAATTAAAAAATCATGGGATAGGAGGAAATGTTCATTTAAGATTGAGAGCTGGTTAAAATGTAGAAAACAGAGAGCAGGGCTAAATATTCAATTTTCTCATTGGAGAAAGCTGATTAGTGGAGTGCCCCAGGGATCTGTGCTGGGACTGCTGCTATTTAACATATTTATAAATAACCTAAAAATGGGAATAATGAGTCAAATGGTCAAATTTGCTGAAGATACATAATTATTCAAAGTTATTAAATCACAAGAGGAATGCAAGAAATTATAAGACAACACTGAGACTGGGAGACTGGGTATCCAAATGGCAGATGGCATTTAAAGTGGACAAGTGCAAACTGATGCACACAGGGAAGAAGAACCCAAGTTATATCCACATAATGCAAGTTGGCAGTCACCACTCAGGAAAAAGATCTAGGCGTCATTGTGGACAATATGTTGAAATCCTCTGCCCAGTGTGCAGCAATGGTCAAGAAAGAAAATAGAATGCTAGGAATGGAAAGGAATGGAAAATAAAACAATCATAATGCCTTTATATTGCTCCATGGTACAACCGTACCTCGATTACTGTGTGCAGTTCTGGTCACCGATTTTCAAAAAAGATTTAGCAGAATTAGAAAAGGTACAGAGAAGGACAACCAAAATGATATAGGGGATGTAACGATTCCCCTCTAAGAAAAGGCTAAAGAGGTTAAGGCTCTTCAGCTTGGAGAAGAGACAATTAAGGGGAGATATGATAGAGGTCTCTAAAATAATGAGTGGATTGGAATGAGTAACCATGAATCAGTTGCTTACACTTTCAAAAAGTACAAAGACTAGGGGACATTCCATGAATTTTCTAAGTGATATATTTAAGACAAATAGGAGACAATACTTTTTTATTCTATGCAAAATTTGTTATCAGAGGATGTGGTAAAATTTGTTAGATTAACTGGTTTGGAAAAGGTTTGGACAAGTTCCTGGTAGAAAAGTCTCAGGACCATTAAATGTGGATCTGGGGAAAATCCACTGCTTATTCCTGGGATAAGCAGCATGGAATCTACTGAACTGAGAAATTCTGCCAGGTACTTATGACCTGGGCTGGCCACTATTGGAAACAGGGTGCTGGGCTTGATGGACTTTTGGTCTGACCCAGCATGGTAAAACTTATGTTCATATGTTAATCTCAGCCCTGTCAGTATCATCTGCTTCTTCTTCCTCCTCACTGGAGGTTAAGATGCTATTGACTAGAGGCCCCAAATTCTCTGCAGCCTCTAGCTGTTCAATATCCAGTGATTCAGGAAATCCAAGACATGATTCTTCTTCTGAAACAGTTTTTGAAAATACTGCCTCCATTAACTGAGAAGCAGTAATCATAAAAGAACATGGTCCAGATTGTGGGTGCTGTACTTCTGCTGCCCCTGCCTTTTGTTGTGGTATAATCCATTGAAAGTTACATAGTGGATGAGACCAATAGTCAGTAAGAATTGTAAGATAAAGGAGTTTGAATAAAACTTCTAAAAGGGCATAAAACCACTAATGGTACCAGGGTAAGATCTATATAAAGTATCAAATTGCCACGACCAAGATTTAGCAAGGACTGTATAAAGCATCAGATTGGCAAGACCAAGAGTTGGCAAGTACTATATGGAATGGAATTTGGAAAGAAACTCAAAGACAACTGGAGGAGAGGAGGAAGCAATAAAGGTATCAAGAATGGGTTGGAGCAGCAGCAATGTTGGCATTAAAAATCACAAATGATGCAGCAAGAAGAGTGGTATTAAGACTCCAAGATATACAGTGAGGGCTGTGGCATGAAGAAGAATGACTTCAAAACCCTAAGGCACCATGAGTGGCAAAGCAGTATCAGGTCAAATCAGCCCAAGGATAAATAAGTGGTACAGCAAGTATACAAAGCATTGTATTATCCAACCAAGAGTTGGCAAGTACCATAAGGAAAGAGAATTTGGAAAGAACAAATGGTAGGTACAGAGCAATACAACAAGAAAAGTTGCACTGATTATCAAGCAGAATTAGAATGCTTGGCAATGTCACTCACTGCCTATTGGCTGCAATCCTATGTAGTGTACAGTACAATACTACACCTAGTAACTAACAGTGTGTGCAAAAATGTATCACATAAACTGTGAAACATAGAAGAAACAGACAAGGCTCAAACTGGTGTTCACTGCATTCTGTTTATGACGCTAATAATAGCTGCATATTAGAAGATAAGACCGCAGTGTAGACAGTGAGGCAGAAAGACAGAGTAGAAGCAAAACACCCAAAGTATAGAGTGTAGGGGTAACACAAACATCATGGAGCCATCAAAATCATCAAATCATAGAGTATGAGGTATTGCAAAATGCACATGGGCATAAAACCCCCCAAGGTGTAGAGTACAGGATACCACAAACAGAGACATCATAATCCACAAGCCATCATGAGAGAGGCAAAGGGAATCAACAATAATTTTATGAATAGCCCAGGTTACCAAAAATGTAGCAAAGGCAGCACCAATAATGGCATGAATACTCCAATGCACTGCAAAGTGGCAAAACAGTACCCATAGTAGCAGATGTTCTCCAAAGCTCCATGAAAGAGCCAAGAGCATGACGGGCAGTAACAGTAGCAGACTTAGGGGTTCATTTACTAGGGTGCAATAAGGGTATAATGTGCAGGAAACAGCATTTATTGCACAATATCCCCATATCACAATGATATTGCATGATATTTGCTCTGGTCCTGCTATTTAGAGGGCCATCAGTGGTCCAAAAGGCACCTTCTCACTGTGAGAAATCCTCCCCATGGGTCTGGATAGACTCCCGGCCACCCCCTCACCACCTCTAAAGATGGTCCAGCAGAGACAAAAGTCCATAAAAAGATTTAAAAGTGGAATGGTACTGCCTGCTCCCTTCCCAAACCCTTCCCCTTTCCAAAAACCCTTCCTGGTTTAACCCCCCCCCCCCAACCACCCCTTTCCTTAGAAGAAATACCTGCTGTCTAGAGAGACTCAGAGTGCCCCCTAGGCTCTGGGCCAGTTGCCGCCATCTTGAAAAATGGCACCAACTGGCCTTTGCCCCATCAAAGGATAGTTTAACAAACTTATTTGAAAGTCCCTTTCCCTCATCTGAACTGAGCGGTCTCACGGTGTCTGTACAAGATAAAGATCTGACTGGTCCAGAGAAGAGCACTGACTTTTCAGATAAGTTATTTGCTAAATTATCCCCCTGAAATAGTGAACAGCGAGGTGTCAGCTGATATCAGGGCTTTGCACGGATGTAACATTTTGTTTGCAAGGATTTTAATGAATTGAAAAGATGAAAAAAGCATTCGCCCAAGATTATTTTCAGCGTTTCCTGAAGTGACACTCTGTGACTGATTTAAGGTGAATGATAGATAAGACCAGGTGTTGGATATATGTACCAACACTGACCTACTTGCTGACATCTTCTTCATATCAATATTTTGAGTTTCATGAATGCCTTTGCTTTAAAGCTTATTGGTCTCCTGTCTCTTTGTTTTATGATTGGCTATTTTGTGTGAGACAGTGTATTATGCTTCGCTTTTAAGATAGGACAGCTTTTCAGGATGCATGAAGCCATCTGATCAGCCTAAGTGCACAGCTCTACACATTATCGCTATTTTCATTTGATATACTTTCATTACACAAGAAAACATTCTTGGCATTTCAAAGTGAGTTCTCTTGCCTAATAGTGGAGATCCCTTCCCTAGTAATCATTTTCCTTCTAATTATAACACAGTACAAATACATTGTAGAGCAGACTATATCAATTTTCCGTCAATACACTCTCTACCCTCTTTCCCTCATAGAACTGGCAACTCCAGCTTTCCAGGTCTTGGAACTGAATTACTATTTTTACATAAGGAAAGATAGCCGCCGAGCTTAAACACATGATCTAATGACTTTTCCTCATTGCACTTTAGGAAGGAAGTTGCGCCTCCTTTTATCAGTCAGATGGGCTCATAGCTATTTGCAGATTATGTTGCTATAGCAGCAGCTTTCTTTTTCAGTGCCCTCCTTTTTCTGTCCTGCTGATGTCAGATGCATAAACTGTCACAGGTGCAATGATGAAAACCTCTTTCCTCCAACCTGTATTCCTGACTGAAGGAAACGTCTTCAGGGAAGGATACCCCATGCCTGGCATGCCAATGCCTATCTGAAAATAGCAGCAGCCAACCATGCCACTATATCTTTCCTGTCATCATCGCTCTGACTTACAGACGATCAGGGTTTTATGGTTTAACATTTTATGCCAGCACAGGGGATTTATGCTTCATGATTACATGGGGATTTGTTAGAAATTATTGCATATTCTCATTTTATTGGAGATTGCAATCTTAGGGGTAGATTTTAAAAAATTACGCGCTTGCGTCCATGTGCGTGCACTACCCACCGCGCGCACATGGACGTGCGATTTTATAACATGCAAGCGCCGGCGTGCGCATGTTATAAAATCGGGGGTAGCGCACACAAGGGGGGGTTGAAAATTGCAATTTACGTATGGCGACAAGATTGGGCCTCCCCCAGTTCCCTTTCAGTCTGCTCCAATTAAGGAGCAGACTGGGAGGGAACTGGGGGAGGCCCCACAGCAGCAAATGGACGCTGTACCGGCCGCCACCAGCTCCGCCCCGCAGACCTCCCCTTTTCTTCGGCCTAGCTCTTGTGCGTGTAACAAGGGTTAAGCACGGCCGGGCCCCTTTGAAAATGTGTGCGGTGTGCGCAAGGCCCAGCCGCGCGCATTATCCCTGTTTTTTACGCGCGCCGGGTATTTAAAATCGGGCAGTTAATTTATAAGGTATCATTGGTGCACAAAATAAATCATATGGGTGGTCCTGATTAACTACTGTGTTGCTGAGAGTCACAGATTTAACGTCTTGTTGACAATTTGTTGCCAGAGGATGTGGTTAGTGCAGTCAGTATAGCTGTGTTTAAAAAAGGATTGGATAAGTTCTTGGAGGAGAAGTCCATTACCTGCTATTAATTAAGGACTTAGAAAATAGCCACTGCTATTTCTAGCAACAGTAACATGGAATAGACTTAGTTTTGGGGTATTTGTCAGGTTCTTATGGCCTGGATTGGCCACTGTTGGAAACAGGATGCTGGGCTTGATGGACCCTTGGTCTGACCCAGTATGGCATGTTCTTATGTTCTTATTTATGTCACTGAAGGCAGAATAAGCACCTGATTGGTTACAGAGTGGCACTTCTAGATTTTAGAGAAAGCTTTAGTACACTGTCATTCAGAGGTTATTGTAATGCTAAGACTTACTGTAACTTAAAATGGAAAAGGACTGGAAAAAAGGTAATTGAGGAACATAGAAGTAAAAATGTATATGTAAATGCTCATTTCATGCTGAGTTAGCAGTCTGCATTTCAGCAAAGTGACTTGTTCAGGGTCTCAAAACAAGTGATGAACTCTGGAATATTCCACAGTTTTGTGATACAAGTAGGCTACATTGCCAGGCCAACAATCTATAGTGATCTCCTAACTGTAAATATTCATACAAGAAAGGATTATGGATCACTGATCAATGCTGCTTCTTATGTTGTAAATCTCTGGACTTCTTAAAAATGGAAGATCGCTTACTTGGAAGGTTGGAGCTTCCCCAAGGAAAAGTCTGATGAGTAATTTATGTTTATTCCTGCCTCAAATTTGGAACAGCATTCCCTTAATTAGGCAATTACATTTTTCAGAGGGAAAGAAGGAAGAAGGAAGGAAAGAAACATGCAACAATGAACAAAATTAATCAGGAATAAAGAAAAGCATACCTCATTCTAAAGTATATATTACCTTCTTGCTCAATCCCTCAGTGCAAACTGAAATGACCACATGTCTCAAAGTCTTTGATGTCAGATTGAACTGCTGATTTTAACTGAGCTTGCTGTTTATCTCAGTGTGCTCATAAGACACTGACATTGCTAAAAAGTAAAAAGATATATTTCTATGGTGTTTAGGCCAAAGCCTTGAATGAAATAACTGCAACAAAATGCTCAGAATTGCCTGATGGCCCAGTGGCAGATTTGTAAGCTGAAAGTGGGAGACCCAAATTCAGGTCCTAGCCCTGCCTCTACTCATTGGGTTGGCAGCGTGGATAGGAGCTTTGGATTAGGATCTGAGAAACAAACTTTGGATTAGGATCTGAGAAACAAACATCTCTTATAGATAATTCTCTTGTTCCTTTAAGCTTCTGTCAAGAATAATGGGGCTTGGACAAGGAACCTTAGCAGGCAGAGGCCAGGAAGCTGCAGAGGAGCCATGGGAAATTCAGAGGAAAAAAAATGGCCAGGGGCATTTATCATCTGGATGCCAGTTAGTCAGATACAACCTCAGAAGATCCTATTGGTTCAGCACAGGATGTGTCCTACTCATCTAGCCTTTATCCTGTGCTACATTAATTTAATTAGCAGATTTATAGTCCACTTTTCACTGTCCAAGATAACTCTAAAACAGATTAAAACAGTCAGCTGAATTACATTGCACATCAGCATAAATATGAAAAATAAAATATAAAAAAAGCATAATCATCAATACACTTCACATAATCCTAAAATGGCAAACAAGATTAATACATAAATCTTAAACAGACACAACTCCTATAATAAAAAAATCTCATCTATGAGTCTTTTTCAACTGCAGCTGAAAAATAAAAAAGTCTTCAACTGCTTACAGAAAAACTATTATAAGTTAAATTTCTGAGTGCTGTAGGTAAAAGATTTTACCACATAGGAGTTACTCCACAGAATGATTGTTCCTGTGTTCTCACTTTCAAAACGTTTTTAACTGAAGACACTTCAAATCTTACCTCCTGGCTTGAATGAAGCTATGGTGGAACATGACGGATAATTTTAGCAGACAAATAGGAAGGACATATGCTCTTTTAGTGAGAGGAATATTAATAAACATGTTAAATTCTGTCCTTAGTGTCTCAGGATGCCTATGAAGGGTCAACAACAAGAGTCATTCACGCCCACTCAGCACCTGCTACCAGTGATAAAATGTTGAAGCAGCATTTTATAGAACCTTTAAATGAGCTATTGCCCTGTTTTGTTTTGTTTTTAAGTCTCATTTCTGTTTTCTTCACATCTCTTCAGCTTTTGTATTTCTGTACTTATTTTCTGCCTGTTATTAGAGTTTACAAATGTAAGGACTTTTTCTGTTCGTGCAGCATGTTTCAGCTTGAGGTTTTCAATTTTTCATATGATTTTTGACATCCTCAATCCTTGCAGTCTTGCTTCAGTATTCCTGTTCCACATCCAGCCCTGCAGTCCTGCTCCAGTGTCACAGCTGCAGGCTGAGGCATCTCTCGAGCTAGACCTGCTTTTACCAGCCTTGGATTAACCTTCATCCAGAATCTTCAGGTATGCTTCTTCCTAATGTACCATTCACCAGTGACAAGATGTACCCTGACAGCTACCATTTCAAAACCAGAAGCTAGGCTGAAATGCAATAGGCAATTGAGATGCCTGACACTTAGAAGGACTTATTAAATCCATTCAACCGATGGTACCCAGTTCAACGGCATCTTTTATAAAGTTTTAATACCCTGCAGGCGTCTAATCCAATCCAAACTGAACAAGTCATTCCTGGCCGGCCGGCCGCTAGCAGAACCTCAAATGTTATTCCCAGAAAAATTTGTTGCAACAAAAAAGGCATTCCATGGATTTCTCAATCAGTATAAACTCTGGTTCAAACTACCTCCACATACTTATAAATATGGACTCTCTTAAAGTGGGTTTCATTATTAGCCTACTTTTAAAAGAAGCCTTAGCTTGGGTCACTCCATTGCTAGAGTAGAATAGTCCATTCCTTGACTGTATGGACCAACTCATAGTCACCAACTTTCAGGCCTTTCTGGAACCAGACTGGGTCTAGCTAGCAGATAATAGTTTTTTGCATCTTCACCAAGGTCAGTGAAGGTGGTAGAATACACTGCAGTTTTGTCACTGCTTCATTTTAGAGGGGGTCTTGCAAGCCACATAAAGGGTGAGCTCACATGGTTGGAGCCTTTGGGAGAACCTGTAATCTCTGATTACCTACTGTGTCCAAATTGACAGATGCTTGACAGAATGGATGCAGGAAAAGAAGCAAGAGGTCCCTGGAACCAAGAAAAATGCATCAATGTCCAGTAGACAATGACCTCTGGATGAGCCCATGATTATTTATGGCATGAAGCTTCAGCTGTCAGAGAAAAGGGAGAGAACCTTTAAAAAAAAAAAAAAAAGCGCAAGGCATCTATTGCCCCTACCATGTGACAGGGGTTGGCCAATGGTACCGGTAACCCCTTTCACATGGTAGGGGCTAAATGCCACCGGCACCATTTTAGTTAGTGGCAGCTGACGACCCAGGAGTGGCAGATTGCTCCCGGGCCCCTGCTGTACTACCACCAGGGATTTTCGTGAATCTGGGGGGGGGGGGGGGGGGGGGGGTTGGAAGGGGGGAGGAGCGGCGGCATGTGGTTCCCATCCCTGAAGGTAGGCATTGGGGCTGTGACTGGGGGCAGAAGGTGCCAAGGTTTCCTAATCCCCTTGCACCAGCCCTGGGTAGTCAGACATACCATTGGAAGGTCCCATTGTTCTGCCCTGATTGATGATAGTGCATTCCTAATATGCCATTTGCTAGTGACCAGACATATCATTAAAGCTTCTTACATTACAGGTGGTTTTCGTATGTAAGCAGAATGATTTCTGTTAATATTTGTAATTTTTAAATTCCCAGTGTCCTAGCTTGGAAACCTATATAGAAAGTTAAACCCTCTTCCTTTTTTAGCTTCCAAAGTCAGAGAGAAAAAAAAAAAAAGAAGATCTTAATTCTAAAACATTTAAGGGTGAATTTTTAATCTGCCTCGCGCGTAAAATCCAGGGGTTACTTGTGTGGCCAGGCCTTGCATGCGTTGCGCACATTTAAGAAGGGGCCCAGCCGCGTTCATACCTCCTGATACGTGCAGAAGTGCCATTTGCCGCTGAGCCGGGAAAGCGCGCAGCAAAATCTTTCCAGACCTAGTCCTTTGCTCAGATCTCAGCCAAAGTCCCATGCTGGGCTCAGGCCTAGGCTGACATCCCGGCACAGCTTCCAGGCGTAAGCCGCGGCCCCTGCGTTGGGGTCTGGGCCTATGCCTAGGAGAGGTCCCAGTCTTGGGTTTAGGCCTCGGCTGAAACACCGGCGTCATGCTCAGAAGTATGCCATGGCCCCTGCTTTGGTGAGGCCCCAGTCTCAAGCCTAGGTCTAGGCCCAAAGGGTGACTTTTTATTTTTTCAAAACGAAACATGAAAACCAAGGAAATTTTGTCAGATTTTCAAAATGAAATGAAACAAAATAGGAAATATCGTTATTTCCAATCTCATTTCCAATGAATGTACATCTCTAATGCCTCCTATTAGGACCCAGCCCATCTCAACATAACCCTCATCCCTAAGAATCCCCCTCCCCCCACCAAGAAAACCATTTTAAATCCCATCCCTTGAGTCAGAAATCTTGACCCTCCCACCTGATACAAAAAATTAGACTCAAGCCCCTTAGCCCCCAGCTGCTCCCAGTCCTCTCCTTACTACATGTGAAGGTGAGATCATAGAAAGGGAAATGCCCAATTCATTTTGCCCCTACGGCGCTAGCATTCAAAATGGCTCTGGCTGAGCCACAACTCCCTTATGCTCTGTAAATGAGGAAGAAAGGAGAGCCTGGCACAATCTTTACTTTCAGCATCAACAGGGCAGGAGTGATTAAGCATAGAAAATTTTGTTTGATCCTAGCGTAAGGAGAGGGGAAGAGATGGAAGGGAGAACCAAAGTTATTAAAACTCAGGTGGGGGAGAAGGGTAGGTTTAGCTGAGAGAGCTGCTGTCCCTTGCACTGTGCACAAATACAGCTCACTCAGCAAGGAACATGTGCTGTTTGCAATTAATGCATTATACGCCTCGCCTCCATATACATAGCAGCCACTAGCACGACCACACAGAGTTCTCAAACACAAACATCACACAATTGCTTTGCATATATTTTATAGCAAGATTAAGAATGGTTTGTTTTTTTTAATATATCTCCAGCAGTCCTGAGATTCTATCATAATTACTTGAGAGTGGCTTACATTTGGTTTGAAATGCTGCCAAGACTGTGGTGCTCTAATTACTTCCAATGGAAGCAATTTCAAAGTTTTTTAAACTTTTAATGCTTGCAGAAAAATAGGAAATCTAGCTGGCACAAACCATGTATTTTTGCTTTTTTAAACAAGACCCTTTGAAAAATATCATCAACTCACCCCTACTTTAAAACAGTGGATAAGATTTTTTCTTGCAGAAGGTGTAGGGCCAATAACACTTTTTCCCAATAGGGATCACAGCATTCTTGCCTTTAAAAAAAAATTTCAGCTTCCTTTAATGCTTATTTTAGCCCATTCAACATTCGTACCATTTCTTAGATTTCAAATTCCGACTATATTTTCTTACATTCACAAATTTACACCCTCTCTTGCACATTTATTTTCTCACACCTCACTCTCTCAAACTTCTACTTCACATATTTTCTATGTGAATACAAAACCTTTTCCATATATATCCATCTCTCATTTTCTCTAACCCACAGAATACATCTATGGATCTTAAGGACTGTTGGGAGATCAGAAAACAGTAGAGGCACAGAGGGGATGGAACACACGAGGGGGCGATAATGAACTTGGTTCTTACAAATGAGGACTGTGTTTCTGATGTCATTGTGGGGGGATTACCTGGTACGGTTCAGTATTAGAACACATAGAAACATGACAGCAAAAAAAGACCATACAGCCTATCTAATTTAGTCTGTCCATCAACAACAACTAATTCAACTCTACAATCTCTACCACTCCCTCAGAGATCCCCTCCGTTTCTTCCATGCTTTCATGAATTGATACTATTCTAGTCTCCACCACTTCTATAGGAGGGTGTTCCATGTATCCATTGTCCTCTCTGTAAAGAACTATTTCCTTAGATTTCTCCTAAATCAACTCTCTTTTACCTTTATCCCATTACCCTCGTTATAGAGCCTCCTTTCTACTAAAATAGGCCGAACTCTTGCGCAGGGAAATTTTGGAGGTATTTAATAGACTATCATCTCTCCCCTAACTTGCCTTTCTTCTACATGTTTAGATATTTAAGTCTGTCCCCATATGCTTTAGAATGAAGACTACTGATCATTTTAGTAACCACCCTCTGGACTGACTACTACCCGTTTGTATCCTATTGAAAGTCTGTTCTCCAGAATTGTATACAGTATTCCAAAGGAGGTCTCACCAGGGATCATTACAGGGGCAATATCACCTCCCTTTTACTGCTGACCATTCCTCTCCCTATGCACCCAGCATCTTTCTGGCTTTTGCTGTCTCCTTCTCTACCTGTTTGACCACCTTAAGATCATCAGATACAGTCACCTCCAGATTCCACTATGCCTAGGCCTTTGCAGTGTACAACCAGTCTTAAATAATTAAAAAAGATATCATTAGAACATCACCAACAACAGGAAAGAAAAAAAACCTGAAAACCCTGATGCTGCTATCTCACCAAAAAGGACTCAATCAAAACTTATAAAAATGCCTGTTTCTCAGCATTCAGACAGGTTAATCCATGACCAGTGGGTTATGTACCTCTACCAGCAAATGGAGATGAAGCAAAGCTAACGTTACAGTATATATATACCCCTACTCTTACATCAGCCCGCCAGTATTCTCCATCTCGAGCAGATGGTGGAAGTGCATCTCCCTACTAGGGTTTACTTGTTTAAAAAAAAAAAAAAAAGGAGAAAGAGAAGGATTGATCACACGCCACTTCTTCTAAGATGATACCTTGTAGTACCTCCCTCAAGTCAAGTTCTCCTGAGGTGATATTTAGTGATCCCTCCCTCAGTCGAGTGCCTCAGTCCGGTAGCCGGTCTTCCGGTGCCAGGCTGGGCTGGTGCAAGGGTCTGTAGTGCCCTAGGCAGCCCAATATAACACCGCCCTCCCCAAACCCACCCTGAGTTGAATGTGCCCTCTGACATGGTTAGATATATAAGGTTATGATCATCCTCTTACAGTGTACTCTCATTCTCTCTCAATTTAGAAAGTTCTCCATGACTGCTGTTGCCCCTTCTTTCTTTTACATTTTGAAAATGGCACCCTCACGTACCCAACCCATTGACTCCACCCTAGGTGACTGCCTAGTCCTGTGTAATCATTTAATATATATATATATATATTATTTTTCAACTGGAACATGCATTATATAATACCATATATTAAGCACAGTTATTTCTCTGATTTATTTTCTATCTATCTATCTATATATATCTATATATATATATATATATAGATATATATGCGCCCTCTACTTGGGTATCCTGTCCGGGCTTGCCGGGTACGGATGCACTGTTGGAAGCACAATTGTCAAATGCTTGTGGTTAAGCATGCTGCTATTGGACATCCTTATCCATGGCGCCAGTAGCAAAGAAGCCTAAGTGCCTTGCGATTTGCACTGCTTGCCATATTCGGGCATCACAGTCTGGTTCCCCTCTAATTTTTATCAGTGCTGCTTGGAGACTCAGGGCGAATTGTCCCCAACTGATTTTGTGAGCCCAGTCCTTCCCAGCAGGTTACAGGAAAGGAACCAGAGGGGCATCTGTCAGAAGTTTTGCTTGGTTTTGAGACTCCCTTAACTGGTTCATCAGTGGGGGAGGGCAACTTAGTGGGCGCCAGATAGATGACCCCTGGTTTTGGAATGGATCCTTCTGCCTTCTCTTGGGTGGAATTTTTTCCAAGGGCTGCAGTCCTTTGTACAGGCTCATTTGGCAGAGCCAGCAAACCTGGACGTTCAGGATTGCAGGCTGCGGAATCCCACAAGGCTGGTGCCACTGGTAAACGTTTGACGGCATCTCGGTATGTTGAGAATCACACTGATGGAGACCAGGATGGCACGGATGAGGAAGGTGATCCTTACTCCCTGGAGGACAGGGAAATTCCTCTGGGGTTGGAACCTTATAGAACAATGTTGCACTTCTTTCGTAGAGATGAGTTGCCGAGGCTGATCTCTCAGACTCTGAAGATGCTAGGAGTGCCTGGTGATGACCCCATGTCTGAGCCAAAGAAGAATCCTATTCTGGTTACTTTGCATAAAGCATCATGTTTCTTCCCCATTATGAATGCTATTCAAGAGTTGATTGAGTGAATGGGGCACTCCGGAAACTAATTTTAAAGGGCGATTAGCCTTGGAAGGTCTGCACCATTGGATCCGGTGGCGAGAGAGCAGTTGTGTTTTCTGAAAATGAATGTGCTGGTGTTTTCCGTCACCAAGCAGATGACCATTCTGGTAGAAAGGGGAGCAGCATTGAAGGATGCTCAAGATAGGAGAATTGAGGCTATTCTTAAGTAGGCCTTTGAGGCAGTGGCAATGAAGTTGCAGATGGCCTCTTGCTGCTCCCTGGTGGCTTGTGCTTGTTTGCTTCTATCTCAGGAGGTCAACGAGACTGGTTTGAATTCCAGGGCAGTGATGGAACTGGCAGCCACCTTTTTTGGCAGATGTGGGCTGCGACCTGGTCCATACTTCTGCCAGAGGGGTGGCTTCAGTGATAGCAGGCAGGCATCAGCTGTAGCTGTGGAATTGGTTGGCTGATACGATTTCAAAGTCTAATCTTACAAAATTGCCTTTTAAAGGATCACTCTTATTTGAGAGTGAGTTAAAAAAAAATAGCCAGTAAGTGGGGCGAGACCTAGGTTCCTCATTTGCCAGAGGATAAGAAGCAGGCACCGTGCTTGTTCGGTGTGAGAGGCCTTGCTAGGGGTTTCAGATCTTTTTGACCCAACAGAGGAGTGTCTTCTCCAAGGGCTAGAACTCTGAGTAGGTCTCAGTCCTTTCGGCCCAGGCAGCCCAGACAGGGTGTGCAGGCTTGGTACCGGTGCCTCCTGAACCCCTCAATGAAGGTGTGCCAACCAACCTCCTGGAGCAGGAAATAGGGGTTCACCTATCTCTTTTTAATTGGAGGTGGGTCAGAATCACATCAGACCAGTGGATTCTGGAAATGATAAGGGACAGCTATGCTCTGGAGTTTCTCAGCATTCCTCAGGACGTCTTCTTGGTGTTTCTTTGCAGCTCTGTGAAAAAGAGGCAGGCAGTGGAGACTATGTTCTTGAAGCTCCTGAGCTTGCAGGTCGTGATTCCAGTGCCCAAATCACAAGAAAATATGGGCTGTTATTCCATTTATTTCATTGTACCCAAGAAGGAGGATTCCTTTCGCCCCATCCTGGACTTAAAGGGAGTCAATCATTATTTGCAAATGACTCATTTCCACATGGAAATCTTATGCTCGTAAGATTCAGAATTTGATTGATTCATTTCCTGCAACTATCATTCCCATTCCACTTACTGACCCCAGCTTTTCCTGGGACTTCTTTGACTTTGTCACCAATACTGAAATCTCCAACATCATCTCTAAAATGAAACCCACATCCTGCGCTTTCACCCCTTGCTCAACTGTTTTACTTAAACTGGTCAAAGATAATATTGTATTACCCACTGACCAAATTGTCAGCTTATCCCTAGCCACCGGTATCATGCAAACTCCTTGAAAATCGCTGCTGTTACTCCCATTTTAAAGAATCCATCTGCCCACTCAACTGGCTATAACAACTATCAACCCATTTCCTCACTTTCTTTCCTCTCTAAAATAATTGAATCTGCAGATGTAAAGCAGCTTACAGACTACTTCAATGAACATTCCCTTCTTGATCGATATCAATTTGGATATTGTCCCCAGGATAGTATTGAAACCCTTCTCTTATCAAGTACTGATACAATTCACCGAGGCTTTGACTCCGGGACATCTTATGTATCCAACTTTCTTGATCTATCTGCTGCATATGATATCATCAACCACAAAATTCTGCTTTCTTACCTCAAGAATATTGGTTTCTCTGGATCTGTCATGTCATGGTTTTCATCCACCTAGATAATCAACCAGTAAGTACATTTAAACCCTGCTACCTCATCTTGGTTTCCTCTCCATACTGGCATACCTCAAAGTTCAGACCTTTCTGCTGCTCTATTTAATATCTATATCACTCCTATTTGCCAGCTACTTTCCACTTTATGGGTCTCTTATCTTATATATGCCGACAATTTCCAATTCTATTTCCCTACCTGCCAATCATGGCATTCCATATCCCAATTTATCACCTGAGCTTGTCATTCTTTAAATCATGGTTACTTCATAACAAACTCTCCTTGAATCTCTCAAAAACAGAAATCTTGATACTCATTTGACATCCCTAGCTATATATCTGTTAATAATATACCCATGAAAATTTGCCCTCATTGCCCACCACCTTGGCATTCTTCTTGATTCCAAACTTGACATGAGAGCTCATATCAAATCAGTAGTCAAATCAACCTTTTATAAACTACATCTTCTCAGACACATTAAACCTCTCTGAACCAACAGCTTTTTGAACAATATTGAAATCTCTAATTCTTACTGGTCTCAACTACTGCAATTCTCTGTATCTCGGCCTTCCACTTACATCAATTAAACCTCTTCAGCTTTCAAGAAATGCAGCAGCAGCATGCCTCCTGACTAACACCAAACTTCATGATCATATTTTTCCTGTCCTGCTAAAACTATACTAGTTACCGATTTCCTGGAGGATCAAGTACAAAATTCTAATCATCCTACATAATCTCATTCATGACAATAATAGCCTCTGGCTCTCTGCAATTCTTCACTTCTACACCCCTTCACGAATCCTTCGATCCCAAAACCAACTCAACATAACAAGAGAGCAGGCCGTTTCCATTGCTGGCCCCATTTTATGAAACTCCATACCAAACTCTATAAGAACCCTAAATAACAAGCAAGATTTTAAGAAAGCCCTAAAACATCACCTATTTAAACAGACTTTCAAAGACAATTTATGATCTTACCTGTCTGACTATGTCTGCTGATATGATCTTCCATCTGAATGTGTCTGTAGTTCCCGATTACTCCATTGATATCTACTCATTTTGATTTTATGTTAATGTAACTTTATTTTATATGCCCGCTTCCAGCGCCTCCCTCTCCCTCTCTGCCGGGGCTCCCGCGGCCCATTCGGGGCTAGAGCCCGCTCTCTCACAGGGGAGCCGTGCAGAAAAACAGTCAAGCGCATCCTACTTTAATTGCGCAGAGAAGAACTGAAAAACAACTTTAAATTAAAAGAAAAGCCAAGAGAAGAGACCCACGCGGTGAGTCTACCACGCCCCCGGAAGGGCATTAGACCAATCAGACTGCAGCCGGAGACCTTTAAACAAGTACATTTACCGGCGGCGTCACACGCCGGGCGTCGCACGTCCGAAGGGGCGCGACCTAAGGGGCCTGCCCCTTAGTGAGCCCCTTGGTGAGACTTTGGTGAGGTCAGGATAAGCCTCCAATAGTAACTCATACCTCTAATACCCAGCCGCGCCACACCATACAATTCCTAGCACACCCATACTAGACCAGCAACCACCCAGTGTCCATCCCTCCACTCCAGCACCCATCCAGCACAGCAGTCATCCAGTGCTCATCCTTCCACTCCAGCACCCATCCAGCACAGCAGTCATCCAGTGCTCATCCTTCCACTCCAGCAGTCATCCAGTGCTCATCCTTCCACTCCAGCACCCATCCAGCACAGCAGTCATCCAGTGCTCATCCTTCCACTCCAGCAGTCATCCAGTGCTCATCCTTCCACTCCAGCAGTCATCCAGCACAGCAGTCATCCAGTACTCATCCTTCAACTCCAGCACCCATCCAGCACAGCAGTCATCCAGTGCTCATCCTTCCACTCCAGCAGTCATCCAGTGCTCATCCTTCCACTCCAGCACCCATCCAGCACAGCAGTCATCCAGTGCTCATCCTTCCACTCCAGCAGTCATCCAGCACAGCAGTCATCCAGTACTCATCCTTCAACTCCAGCACCCATCCAGCACAGCAGTCATCCAGTACTCATCCTTCCACTCCAGCAGTCATCCAGTGCTCATCCTTCCACTCCAGCACCCATCCAGCACAGCAGTCATCCAGTGCTCATCCTTCCACTCCAGCACCCATCCAGCACAGCAGTCATCCAGTGCTCATCCTTCCACTCCAGCAGTCATCCAGTGCTCATCCTTCCACTCCAGCACCCATCCAGCACAGCAGTCATCCAGTGCTCATCCTTCCACTCCAGCACCCATCCAGCACAGCAGTCATCCAGTGCTCATCCTTCCACTCCAGCAGTCATCCAGCACAGCAGTCATCCAGTACTCATCCTTCAACTCCAGCACCCATCCAGCACAGCAGTCATCCAGTACTCATCCTTCCACTCCAGCAGTCATCCAGTGCTCATCCTTCCACTCTAGCACCCATCCAGCACAGCAGTCATCCAGTGCTCATCCTTCCACACCAGCAGTCATCCAGCGCTCATCTTTCCATATCCAGTAGTCATCCAACACTCAGCGCTCATCATTCCACATCTGACACTCGAGGATTCAGCTCTCTTTTCAATATTCATCAAACTTTTCAGCCAAACCTCCTCACTGACAAATTAACCAGCTCTCCTGTGACCACAAACCACAATGCATATTGGTCTCCCTATACCAATTCTCAAACAAAGATCCTTTTTCATAAGAAATTCTTCAGTGATTCCACGTCCACCTACCTATAAATCACTCATTCCCATCATGATTTCCCCCCTTACACAGACACTAGGCCTAGCTCTCTTCTCTCTGATTTTATTCAACGCTCAATCTCTTACCAAAAAAACACTAATACTCAATGACCTTCTACTGGACATCAAACCCGACCTCTGTGCAATAACGGAAACATGGCTTAAACATACGGACACCACTAATAAACCAACTTCCAACAGAAACCCATGATTTCTTCTCTATTCCCAGACAGAAAAAAAAAGGGGGGGGTATTCTCCTCGCAGCCAAAAAAGAGCTGAGACTGACTCAATTCCCAGTACACTCTCCTACAAAAATTGAAGCCGGCTTTTTCAAATCAGACCTGCTTCAAATCATTCTAGTTTACGCCCCTCCGGGACTTCTGGATTCAGATGCCTCTCCCATTCTAGAAATAATAGCTTCTAACCTAAATCTTGAGTCTCCAGCTATCATATTGGGAGATTTTAATTTACATGTTGATGACCCCTCTCCCACTACAAACTGTGAAACTTTCCTAAACGCCATGACTGCCATGGGGTTCAAACAGATAATCAACAATCCCACTCACAGAGCTGGACACACTTTGGATCTCATTTTTGTAAACTCAGGCATATCACACTCAGCACCACCCATATGCAAATCAGTCCCCTGGTCAGACCATGCATTAATCTCTACAACATTTTCGCTGGTACAATCAAGCAACAAACACGATCCTCAACCTCAATTTACTTATAGAAACCTTTGTTCATCCGACGAACTTCACGAACACCTTGTCCTAGAACTCCCTCATATAGACATCTCCACTCCCAATTCTGCCCTCCACTCCTGGTCAAACATCACAGCATCGGCAGCAAATAAACTCTGCCCTATGGCAACAAAAAAACCAAAACAAAATGCTTCCAGAAGAAAACCTTGGTTTAACGAACAACTGCAAAAACTTAAACTTTCCCTTCGACAAAAAGAAAATAAATGGCGTAAAGCACCATCTCCGACCTCCCTATCAGCTTACAAACTCGCTCTTCACATATACAAGAGCTCCACATTAAAAACAAAAAGGGACTACTACGCTCACAAGATACATCACCTCATCTTCGATTCAAAAGCCCTCTTTTCATACGTCTCGAACTTAACTCAAGTCAACGCACAGGACATTCCACTCAATCAAGCACACGAAAAAGCGGAAGAGCTAGCCATTTTCTTCAGTAAAAAAATTTCCAACCTACAATCACTTCTAAAACCAAATACCCTAGCTCCATTCAGCGCATTTCACCATCACTGCAAAGACATTGCTATACAAGCCTTCGAACCCATTGCAACATCAGAGACCATGTTAGTTTTGAAGAGAATGAAACCCTCCTCTCACCCATTCGACCATATCCCCTCTAAACTTCTGCTGCTAATACCAGATACCATTGCCAAAACCTTGACTGACATTATCAACTGTTCCTTAGCCCAAGGAATTTATCCAGACAACCTGAAAATTGCTTCTATCAAACCTCTATTAAAAAAACCTAATCTTAATCCTAAAGATCCCTCCAACTTCCGCCCAATCTCCAACCTCCCTTTTATCGCTAAGGTTACGGAAAAATTAGTCAACACCAGATTATCAGAACACCTCGAAGACCACAATATACTATTCCCTACTCAATATGGCTTCCGGAAATCTTTAAGTACAGAATCACTTCTCATATCTCTGACAGATTACCTCATCATGGGCCTCGATAAAGGTCACGCCTACCTGCTGATACTCCTCGACCTTTCGGCCGCCTTTGATATTGTGAACCACACCCTTCTCCTAAATCAACTATCGAACATCGGAATAACAGGCTCTGCTCTTGCCTGGTTCAAATCATTCTTGGGAAACAGAGGATATAAAGTCAAAATACATAACAAAGAATCACAGTTTTACCCTTCAACGCTAGGAGTTCCCCAGGGCTCCTCTCTTTCCCCCACGCTCTTCAACATTTACCTCCTACCCCTTTGTCAACTATTAACTAATCTGAACCTCAAATACTTTCTATACGCTGATGACGTCCAGATTGTCATCCCTATCAAAGAATCCCTCACCAAAACAATAAAAATTTGGGAAAACTGCCTTCAAAATATTGACAACCTCCTCGCCAGTCTAAATCTAATCTTAAATTCCGCAAAAACCGAACTTCTCATAATTTCCCCCGAAAACAGTAACCACATCACAAATCTTCCTACCGGTTTTCAAGCTTCACAAGTAAGAGACCTAGGAGCCATCATTGATAATCGGCTAAATCTAAAATCTTTTATTAATCAAACCACGAAGGACTGCTTTCATAAACTGCATGTCTTAAAAAGAATTAAACCACTTTTCCACTTCCACGACTACAGAACAGTCTTGCAATCAATAATCTTCTCTAAGTTAGATTATTGCAACTCCATTCTATTAGGTCTCCCTTCTTCTCATACTAAACCTCTCCAGATGGTTCAGAACACGGCGGCCAGAATTTTGACAAACACAAGAAGAAGAGACCACATCTCACCGACTCTCAAAGACCTACATTGGCTGCCAGTGCACTATAGAATCTTATACAAATCCATTACCACCATCTACAAATCACTCCATCAACTCTCTCCGCTTAACCTACAAATACCATTTAAAAAACATACCTCCACCAGACCTATCAGAGAGTCCTACAGAGATTCTCTACAGGTCCCCCCTGCCAAAACCTTCCACCACATGACGCTTAGAGACAGGGCTTTCTCTACAGCAGGACCCATGTTATGGAACTCCATCCCACCAGAACTGAGACAGGAACCCTGCCTTCCTACTTTCAGAAAAAGACTGAAAACCTGGTTATTTATGAAAGCCTTTCCAGATACCAATTGAATCCTTCTTCAACTCAAACAACAAAGACCTCCCTTCAGGATAATCAATAACTGGACAACTCCAAAATGATCTTTATTTTTAATGGACAGGTCTATTACCTTGTTACTCTACTATCTCACTGTTAATGTTTTTCTATCGCTTTCTTTCCATTCCAAGTTGCATTATGTCCCTGTTTTATTGTAACTGCTACTTCTTCTTACATCACATGATATTGTTCTAAGTTCTTATCCTTTTGTTCACATCCTGTTAATTGTAAACCGACATGATGCGACTCCCATCGCGAATGCCGGTATATAAAAAAATCAAATAAATAAATAAATAAATAAATAAATATATTATGCTCATTTTATAATAAATCACCCCAAACCTTGGAGAGCACAGTCAACAAATCCTTTAAAATAAATAATAGCAGTACAGTTGGGGGAATTTCTTATGTCTCTGGATTCGTCAGAGACGTATCTACATATTCCCATTTGGCTGGAGCATCCACAGTTTCTGCAGATCGCCATTTTGGGGTGACATCAGTTTCAAGCATGGCCTTTCGGTTTGGTCACTGTGCCCAGAACCTTCTCCGAGGTCATGGTGGTGGTGGTAGCAGTAGCATTGAGAAAGGATGGCATTCTGGTTCACCCGTACCTAGAGGATTGGCTAATTCAGGCCAAAAGCTTGGAAGAGAGTTGTCAAGCCTTGTGCAAGGTGGTCTCCTTGCTGCAGGAGCTAGGTTGGATGATGAACTTGGTCAAAAGCAATTTATAGCCATCTCAGATGCTTGAGTATCTCGGTGTTCATTTCAACATGAAGCAAGGCAGGGTTTTTCTGCCGGAGATCCGCATTCATACTCTGTTAACTAATACTGAAATCTATGCCTGGAAGCCTGAAAATCCAGCTGTGCCTAATCAGAAGCTAATTTGAGCTCAAGCCCCACTTAAGGTAGCTCATACTTTTTCTGCTGAAGCCTGGTTCTGCCTGCTTTATTTAAGTCTGACCATGTAAAAGGGGTTTTAAAGATTACTTCAGGAGCACAGCTTACCTCCAGCCCTGATGTTATAGTAGATACCTGCCCAGAGCCTAAATATGAAACTCTGTATCCCAAATCCAAATCCAGTGTTAGCACTCCACCCCAGATCTTTTGTTCCCCTTTTCTGCAAAAAACCCTTTGCCTAAAAAGAATCTGGTATTCAGCACCCAGAGGTTACATTTAATCTCTGAAAAGAACTCTAACCGTGTTCGGGTTTCTACTTTTTTGTCCCAGATACCACCTTGAATAATCCAGTTGTTGTGATTCTGCTTGTCATGCAGCCTCCCAACCACCAGAGGCCCTCAGGAAGCTGCTTTTACCCCCTCTCCACGCATAGTCACAGTGATCCCATGACTCACTAGGGTCCAGTCGATTTAACCCTGTCTCTGGTTATGCTGAGGGCCTTATCATAGTCTGCATGGCCCCTTGTCTCTGAATGCTCTGTGGCTTACCTAAGCCTTCTGTTCCAGCTTTGGCTCTGTGGCTTTCCCAAGTGTTCTGCTTTTGCCTTGCTCAATGGCATCCCTAGGCCTTTTGTGTTAACTGTCTGGTCTAGTCTTTGTCTTGTCTGTCCCAGCCAGTTCCAGTGTGTCATGCCTCCCTGCATTCGGTTCCAGCATTGCCTCGGCTCCAGTCTCCAATCCAGCACTAGCCTCAGTCCAAGCCCCTGTCTAGGTCCTGCTGGCCACCAGAACCCAAGGGCTCAACCTGCAGGGGAAGTGACTGGTATAGGCCGAAGACTCCCTAGCTTAGTTCTGTCTTGCCCTGTAGCCCTTGACTGTTCACGTGGGGGTTCCTCAGCCTAGCTGGATCCTCAACCTCAACAATGAAACTATATTAGAACTGATCTACAGGTCTTTAACTAGAGGAGAAAGGTCTCTTTTTCATAGTTTTTTTCCTATGTCCACATTCTTTCAAAGAAATGGCTTCTGAAGTCAGGTTCCATGGCTGTCTCTTTAGAAAGAACAATTATAGGTAAGTCAGCATTGGTTCATCTGTGTTTAGTTTAGCCAGATTTCTGTATATACTGTATGACAGTTTTAAATGGTAATTGATCTTGTGCAGCAAGTGCATTCAGGAGGGAACAGCCAGAGCCAGTTAAACTATTTTTCCGAAACTTCTGTGTGAAGGAATAATTAAAATTATAGGCTTGTGTAACTGGCTGTTTAATCCGCAGATATTTTGTATACTACGCAAACCTAGAGTTTTAGAACAAAGATGTAGGGTGTAACTTGCTATGACTGTCACTGATGTTTCCAATATTTCTAAACTAATTGAGGGATATGCTCAGGAAAAGATACAGCAGCCTAATTTAACAAGGACATAAATACCAGTGGCAAATGCTTTGGAAACTATTCTACACTGTAAAAAAAAAAATCTGTTACGTGAAGGACAAGAAATCAGTAAAGAAACAAATTCATCCTGTTGGAAAGTATATGCTAAGTTGAATAAGGAATGGAGACAGTTCATCAAGCTTAAGACTGAATACTTGTCACAGCCTATATACTCAAGCTGAATATATATATATATATATATGTCTCCTTGGTCCTTATATTCTTCTTCAGATCACCTTCAAAGAATTTGTCCTGGGAGCATTCCTGTGGTGTGGTTTCACTTTGTCCAGGCAGCACTAATAGGTAGCACTGTCCAACTAAAGTTAGCCTGGTAAGTCTGGTTGGAAAAATACCTGTCCTAAAGTTATCTGGATAACTTTATCCAGGTAACATCATTTGGGTATATTCAGTGGAACATTTATCTGACTGTATTCTGCTGAATACTTGGTTAAAGTAATTTTATATGGATAACTTTCTGCTTCCCAGTTTACTTAATATGCCTCTTAGGGGGTCTCTGTAATCTACACTATCTTGTAGATTACAGAGACCCCTTGCACCTGCTCTTCTTTCTTCTCATATTACTGATATGAAAAAGGATTTCCAGAGTCCACATTCTAGTATAGGAAGCCTACAGGTAAGAAGGTTGAATGGGAAGAACAGGTAGTGGGTGGAGCAGTGTCCTTTGAGATTCCACCTTCATATGCTTTAAAATAAATGGAACTTAATCAGGCATTGTGTTAAGCCATGAAAGCTCTGAAACTTGATGTTTTATGGACTCCTGTTTCTTAGATCTAATTGTCAAGGATTATTTAAGTTTTAAAAATTTCAGACAAACAGGGGTTCCTGTTTGATTTAATATGCTAAAGTTGGAAATAGCTCACCTTTATTTTCACTGCAATTTTCTTCATCACTTCCATCCTTACAGTCATTATCTCCATCACACCGGAAGGCACTAGGGATACATTGTCCATTCTTGCACTCAGTAAGACCTTGGCTGTGGCATGCTGGAAAGAGCAGAATAGTCCACAATAGTAACATAGTAGATCAGAAATGGCCAAATCATGTTCTCATGAGCCAAAAATAGGCCAGGTCTGCAGGATATCCACAATGAATATGCATGCAAATCTATCTCATGCATATTCATTGTGGATTTCCTGAATCTTGGCCTGTTTGTGGCTCTCAAGGACCAGAGTTGGCCACTGCTGTAGTAGATGATGGCAGAGAAAGGCTAATCGGCCCATCCTTTCTGCCCAGTTTTTCAGGTCTAAATTGCTGAGTAGATACAGTATCCCAGCTGCCAGTCATAAAACTTAGACCAATGCAGGTACAAACAAAACAATGGAACAACAAACACATAACCAAAATCAATATGGGGCAGATTTTAAGAGCCCTGCTCGCCTAAATCCGCCCAAATCCGGGCGGATTTAGGCGAGCAGGGCCCTGCGCGCCAGTGAGCCTATTTTACATAGGCCTACCGGCGCGCGCAGAGCCCCGGGACTCGCGTAAGTCCCGGGGTTTTCTGAGGGGGGTGTGTCGGGGGCGGGCCCGAACCGCGCGGCGTTTTCGGGGCATGTCGGGAGCGTTCCGGGGGCGGGCCCGGGGGCGTGGCTATGGCCCGGGCAGTCCGGGGGCGTGGCCATGCCCTCCGGACCCGCCCCCAGGTCGTGTCCCGGCGCGCTAGCGGCCCGCTGGCGCGCGGGGATTTACGCCTCCCTCTGGGAGGCGTAAATCCCCCGACAAAGGTAAGGAGGGGGTTTAGACAGGGTCGGGCGGGTGGGTTAGGTAGAGGAAGGGAGGGGAAGGTGAGGGGAGGGCGTTAGAGGATTCCCTCCGAGGCCGCTAATCTCATATCCTAATCTGATATAATGAGAAATGGACATGACTCATTACACTCACCAATTAATATTATTTACAAACTATGTTACCGATCCTTAATGGCACCTGTTTAACTTAAAATACCATAGCATAATTTTTATGTGCCGGTATCCACTGAACAACAGTATAGAAAAGTGTTAAAATAAATAAAATAAAATATCACTCTTTATCTAGGTCAGTTTTTATCTTCCTCTTTATCTTCCTATACTTCATCCAACACCTAGTCCCTCTTATCCCCAAGTCTTGCCACCAAGCTTTGTAGTAATCTAAACATCTACCAATACTAATGAAGCTGTTGCTCTAACAGTCTTTTGCTTATGTCTCTATGGCCCAGCTGGATGGTTCCTGGCTACAACTAACTTGTCAACATCAACTCGATTGTCTTTTGCTGGTTCCCATTTAGCTACCTCATGTCCTGCACTGTAGCTAAGTTGTGCTTCATTTACCTATGATTTTTCTCTTTATTATCCATACTTTTTCTCCTCAGATCTTTCTTGTTTCACAGTTTCCAGTTTTTTTCCTTCTCATTATTATGTGGCTAATGGATATTTGCATCCTAAAAGCATGTACATCTAGAGTGCTTTAGAAATGATCAACAGTATTAGTATTTTCCAAACCTTTGACCATTCCTTAATTTCTTTACATGTTTCTTTTTATTTTTTCATGGTTTCTGGCATGCCTGATTACGGATATTTGATAAGAATATAAAGCAATGCTATGCTGCATCAGACCAAGGTCCGTTGAGCACAGTATCCTTTCTCCAACAGTGGCCAGTCTGGATCATAAGTACCCAATAGGTTCCCAATAGCTGATCTATTGCATCTCTCTTCCTGGGATAAGCACTGGTCTTCTCAAGTGTACCTAGCTAATAATTGTTTATGGATTTTTCCTTAAAGAACTTGCCCAATCCTCTTTTGAACTCCCACTATATTAATTGCCTTGTCCACTTCTTCTGGCAACTGATTCCATAGCTTGATTATGTACTGAGTGAAAAAATACTTTCTACAATTTATTTTAAATCTGCTGGTTGCTAGCTTCATGGAGTGTCCCCTCATCCTCTCGTCATCTGCAAACAAGCATATTTTCCCCTCAAGTTCTTCAGTAATGTCACTACTAAAGATACAGAAAATAAATCCCAGTACTGAGCCCTGGGATACCCCACTGGTAATTTTGCCCTCACCAGCATGAACTCTACTTTCTTTGTCCTTATATTCATCCAGTTTCTACAATACAATTAGATTTATTACTCTCTTTTTCTATTGCTAAACAACTGCTTCTACAATGTCCTAGTTCATATATGCAAAACTTTAAAACAGTTGTTAGAATTATGTGAAGGAAATCAGATAACTTACAACAGTTAACCTCATCAGATTTGTCTATACAGTCATGATCTCCATCACACACCCAATCAACTGCTATACATCTTCCATCTCCACATCTGTGTTCCTTCAAAGGATTGCATTCTGAGTAAGAAGAGAATAAAGAGGAGAAACAAATGATGCAGAATGAAATATATGCTTTGATCATTTGATCCTTACACTATAAGGCTTATTTAAAAAACTGAATAGTGGATTAACGCATCTTAACATTAATAAGAATACTGGCATTAAAATTTAAATGAGTTGATTAATATATAAATTTATGCTAATCAACTTTTACATTTTAAGTGTATTGTATTTCCACAAAAATCTATGTTAATATGGTAGTTAATATGAAACTTTAACTACTCCCCCTATCCTATGATCCCTTCCATTCTCCCACTCAAACCCCAATCTATTAAACTCCTTCTCCTCCTCAAGCTGCAATCCCCTTCCTCGCACTACCTGATGCAATAAAGACCCTCTGGTGCCCTCCCCACCACCCAAAAAAAATCCTAGGACTATTTCTACACCTACAAAAATCTCAACTCAAGAGGCTCTTCTGTCTTCACTAGCAAGAAGGACATGAACTTCCCCTGTCAGCACTGCTGAGCTATGCAGAATGGCAACATCTAGTAGCAGCAGACAACACCATTCTGTATAGCTTAATGGGACCAGCAGGAGGGACATTGCTTATCTCCAGCTCAAGAAAACAGAAGACCTTCCAGAATCAGAAATTGAGATTCTGCAGGGGATGGTCTCAGGATTTTCTTTGAATGGGGAATGGAGGCAGCCGGAGGGTCTTTATTACATCAGGTTTGGGAGGGAGGGGGGGATCACAGCTTGCGGGGGTGGAGGATTGCTCAACAGACTGGGTTTTGAGTGGAAAGGAACGGGGATCACTAGCCTGAGGGAGAGTGATGGGTTTTCAGAGGACATAGCTCACTATTACTGGGTTTTTGGCACTAGCTGGCTGAGTTTAAAACTTCAAGGATGAGTTACCTAAATCTAGGCAGCCCAATTTCGGCTGTCTATATTTAAGAGAATTTTCATCCTAAACTTAGGCACCAAAGTTGAGCTGAAAATTCACCTCAGTTTAAGTCTTCCCTTCTAGTTGGTGCCACAGTGGTTCATTCCTAAAGTTTGATAGCGTGACCCCTAAGAAATTCCAGGGCATTAATTGGTAGAGTTGAAGTTTGAAGAGAGAGGGTGTGTTCTCTGCTCTACTCCTGCAGTGGGTTGCAGGAGTGGCACCACAGTGAGTTTTCCTGTGGGTGCCTTAGAAAGGTCTCTTGCCATAGTAGAGAAAAGCATTTCCTTTTTTCTTTTCGGGAGTGAAGAGTTCTCCCATTTCCCAAGAGAATAGAGCTTACTCCTCTGTGGCTTTGTCGCCCGAGAGGTAAAATCCTATTCTTATATTTTATCTGGAATTGCATTTTCTAAAAGCACTCTAAGAATGTGCAGCAGTCTGCAGCACCCAACGTTTTGTGGAGGAGTTTGATGTCAATCAGTCTAACTGAAGCAAAAAAGGATCCAAGACCAAAATGGCCATTGGACACAACACATGAGAAGTAGAAAGGAGAAGGAGAGACTTAACATGTCTGCATCTTGGAAAATTAGGTACGAGAGGTGTCCTACAGACAAAAATCCCTAGAGTCCATTTCCCAAGAAGTTCCTGCTGGTAAAAGCAATGGATTTAAAGAGAGGGATTTGGAGATTTGTAACTTCATGAAAGTATGTTTTAATGTGTATTATGTATGTAACACTGTTACTCGCTGAGAACTGTGGTTCAGCGGTTTACAAATTTTTTAAATAAATAAATCTCCCAAACAATGTGTACTTTGTTAAATTATCACCACTGAGCAAGTTTTATTTCAGTAGGCTTTGTAATTGTTGGAACATTAGCTCTGGTGTGAAGAATGGTCTTTTAGTGACTGCAATCCTGCATAGGCTGCCGGCACACGCAAAGCCCCGGGATGTGCGTAAGTCCCGGGGCTTAGCTTGGAGGGCATGTCGGGGGCGTGCGGAGGCGGCGTGACATTCGGGGGTGTTCCGTGGGTGGGGCCATGGGTGTGGTGCCAGCCCGGAGGCGTTCCGGGGCGTGGCTGAGGCCTCCAAACCATCCCCCGGGCTGGGGAATGGCACGCCGGCAGCCGGCCTGCGCGCGCAAGTTACGCCTGCCTTGGGCAGGCGTAACTTTCTCAACAAAGGTAGGAGGGGATTTAGTTAGGGCTCGGGGGTGGGTTAAATAGGGGAAGGGAGGGGAAGGTGGGGGGGCTGGAAAAAAAGTTCCCTCCGAGGCCGCTCCGATTTCAGAGCGGCCTCAGAGGGAACAGAGGCAGGCTGCTCGGCTCGGCGCATGCCGACCCTGAATTTTATAACATGCGTGCGGCAGGTGCCGGGTTGCGCGAAAAAATCTATGCCCGCACATAACTTTAAAAATCTACCCCTATATGTATAGCATGTTAACTTATAGTTATTTTTGTAAACTATATTTTTGACTTCCAAAATGTGGGACATGGACTTGACTTCCAAATATGAGCCCAGGGAAGTTTGATTTCTAAAATAAACCAAATAAGATGAAGCTCTAGTCACACACGGGCGGATTTTAAATGCCCTGCTCGCGTAAATCCGGGCGGATTTACGCGCGCCGGCGCGCCTATTTTGCATAGGCCGCCGGCTCGCGCAGAGCCCCGGGACGCGCGTAAGTCCAGGGTTTTTTTTTAAGGGGGCGTGTCGGGGGCGGGGACGAATGACGCAGCGTTTTGGGGGCGGGATCGGGGGCGTGGTCGAGACCTCCGGACCAGCCCCCGGGTCGGATGACGGCGCACCAGCAGTCCGCTGGCGCGCGTAGATTTACGTCTGCTTCTAGCAGGCGTAAATCGAGGGACAAAGGTAAGGGGGGGTTTAGATAGGGCCGGGGGGGTGGGTTAGGTAGGGGAAGGGAACGGAGGCAGGCTGCGCGGCTCGGCGCGCGCAGGCTGCCCAAAATCGGCAGCCTTGCACGCGCCGATCCAGGATTTTATAAGATACACGCGGCTATGCGCGTATCTTATAAAATCCAGCGTACTTTTGTTTGCGCCTGCTGCGCGAACAAAAGTACGCAATTGCGCTCTTTTTTAAAATCTACCCCACAATGTGTTATAGATGAGAAAATCCTGCAGACTCTGCAGGTTCCCAGCTCTGTGCTCTTAACCACTGTGCTACTCTGCTAGTCCCATATGATTGTGATGCAAAGAAAGTCTGAAAAGAAACACCAGTGGCATTCTGCCCAGCTTTGAGATATGACTGGAAAATGGAAATAAAAGTATAGGACAGCACAAGGTAACTTAAAGGTTATTGCAGTGATATCCCTTTATATCTATCACAAGAACAACATCAATTTGCATAATGGATTTGGGGTCTGGTTTATTAAAGGAGTTTCTCAAAAGCACAGAAAGGGCCAAAATCCCTTTGCTATATAAGAGGATACTTTTCAAATGATTTACCGTATATGGTTAGAAAGTGTTCTACCTGCATTAATCTGCTATCTGAAAACTATCCTCCCTCAATGAGGCTAAAAGAAGCACAGACTTAGCCATATTAAGAGGAGGCATCCACGGGGGTGGGAGGGGGGGGGGGGTGTCTAGGTTGGGGAAAGGAAATAAGGCAGGTAAATTGCATTTCTGTCTCTATGCATATTTTCCATGAAAATCAGGTGGAAATGTCCATAGGTACTTTACTTTCTGTCGAAAACTGGAGCGAAGACCACAGGTTAAAAGTATCTGTGAACTTTGCCCCAATGCAGACAATTTGAAAATGGTTCCCTTAGGAGTGAATTTTCAAAGGAGTGGTAGGTGTGAAAGCAGCATACACGCGTGTGAGTGGCTTGTTCTGGCATATATGCTATATAAAAAATACAAAAAAATCCGCACATATTTTTGATTACTTTTACCTACTTGAAAAAGCGGCGATCTAAGGGGTGTCCCGGGGTGAGGCCAAGAAGTCCGCATGGAAATTTCTATTTCATAAGAGATTTACATGAATACATTACACAACTTACTCTGACAATTTTACACCTGCTGATCATCTAGCCCAACTGATGTCAGAATAGTCTATTGTCTGCTCTTGGTTGGGCGGGAGGTCTGGGTGAACTGGAGGGGGGAGCTCAAGGCGATGAACCACGAGGGTCTGGACGACCTGGAAAAGGGCTGGGTGAACTGCTGGAGGGATCAGCAAGCTGATGAGTTCAATCACGCGCGCATGTTTTAAAATATACCGACTCGCACAAAATCTGAGTTTTGTGCGAGCAAGTTCTATTTTTTTTTTCACAAGTAAAATATATGTGCACATGTTTATAAAGCAGGTAGGAAAGCTATGCGCTTTCATGGCGTTGCAGGTATTCCTGCTTAACCAAACATATGCGCATATGATGGGATAGACATATGTGTACGTTATAATCTGAGCGGCCCAGATACTCGCAGATTATAAAATGCTGTAGTACTTCTCTGCACAGCCAGATACACATGTATATGGGGCCACTCAGGGTTGTTTGAAAGTTATCCTCCCTATGTAGTAATATGTTCTGCTATCAGTAAGTCTTACAGCAACTTTTAAAATCATGCTGGAGAGTGTTTTCGCCGATTTGGTGTCAACTCTGTTCAGTATGGAGTAGATGTTCAGATGTGAACCTAACTGCAAAGTTATATGCACAAAATAACCTGGTTTTCAAAGACATGTATGGTAGGTAAGCAGGTTGGGATAGTGATTGTGGTATAGAAAGAGAGGTTAAAGAGAGACGTGTGTAGAAAGAGAGGTTAAAGAGGGACATGTGTATTTTGTATGTGAAATAGGTATCTCTATGTTCAGATTATTGCACAGGTTTACGTTGGCCCTTGAGGTTGCGCTCTGGCATAGGAAGGATGAAAGTTGCTGATGTGATGCTCCCTGGCAGGAAAATATCAGACAGGATGCAGGCGGTGGCACAGACACTATTAATGGGTGCAGAACATTTTTACTGTACCTGGAGAAGTGTAAAATTTGAAAGGCTTTTGCTTTATGCAAAGTAAGCCAATAAAGATATTGAGGGCTGAAGCGACAAATTGTATTAAATGCCTGGGACTGAAGATTTCAAATTGTCAAATGGCTTTAAAGAAGGCAAATACATACATAGTAGCATGGTACATGATGTCAGACAAAGACTGCAATGGCCCATCCAGTCTGTCTAGCCAGGTGTTTAGAGTTGTGACTGCTGCTTCTTGCAGGTTACCCCCATGCCTTCTTTTCAAGGTTGTAACTGCCGCTCTGAGCAGGTTACCCCTGTGCTTTCTGTTTAGGGTTGCAACTACCCCAGCACCATCTGTTTAGGGTTGAAAATGCAGCTTTGTGAAGGTTATCCTGTGCCTTTCCTGGAAGCAAATTATATTCACATCAGTGTGGTTTGAGGTTTGAACCACTGCAGATTGCCCCAGTATTATGTTTCCATCTTCTTGCCAAAAAGGGATCCTCTGCGTTTATCCCATGTTTTCTTGAATTCTGCTACAGGCTTTGTCCTCACTACCTCCTCTGGGAGGGCATTCCATGCACCCATTATCCTTTCTGTGAAGAAATATTTTCTGATGTTTTTCCTGTAGCTTCAAGCTGTTACCTCAAGTTCTACAGTTTCCTTTCCACTGGAAAAGATTTGCGAGTATGTTAATATGTTTCAGATAATAAATGTCTGTATCATAGCCCCACTGTTTCTTCTCTCCTCTACTACACTGTCTGGCACAGATACTGTAGAAACTACAGCCAGTGCTTTTTACAGAGTGGAAGGATTTTCTCATAGAAACATAGATAGAAACATAGAAAATGAAGGCAGAAAAGGACACAATTGCCCATCTCGTCTGTCCTGCAAGCTCACATCTTATATGATTCACAGACTGTCGAGGTCTGGGCCTTGTAGATTACTTGTGTGAGTTGTGTCATGGTTAATTGGTTAAGGGTAATATATGTCACATCTGTAAGTCACCCCCTTGATTATTTGCATACCTCTACTTCCTCTTGTGCTATTTGATTTACACTGGTACATCACCCCCTGTGTTTGCTTGTTTACCCAGACTGCCCCCCCCCTTTTTTCCCCCAGACTATATAGTTCATGTCTTAGTTTCCTGCTGTCAGATTTTTTAACTGTATGAAGGATCCTGCCTCTAACCTGCCTCTTTCCTCATTTCACTTCTCTCACCTCTAGGGATCTGTAGTAGTTATCCCTGCCTCCAATGTGCCTCTTTCCTCATTTCACTTCCCTCGCCTCTAGGGATCCAGGGTGTTTATCCCATGCCCTTTTGAATTCCTTCACTGTCCTGGTCCTCACCACTTCCTCCAATAGGGCGTTCCATGCAACTACCACTCTCTCTGTGAAGAAATATTTCCTGACATTCAATCTGAAATGTCCTCCCTGGAGCTCCATTTCATGACCTCTAGTTCTCCTTATTTCTTTCCAACAGAAGAGGTTTGTTATTAAAATTGTGTCATTTATGCCTTTTAAGTACCTGAAGGTCTGTATCATGTCTCCCCTGCTCCTCCTCTCCTCCGGGGTATACATATTTAGGATCTTGAACCTCTCCTCGTAAGTCTTTTGGTGGAGATCCCCGACCATTCTGGTCACCTTTCTCTGGACTGCCTCCATCCTATCTCTGTCCCCTTTGAGATATGGTCTCCAAAACTGAAAACAGTTCTCCAGGTGAGGCCTCACCAAGTGTCCACTCTGTTGCAAATCTTAGTGTCATCTCCGAATAGGCAGACTTTATCCTCTATTCCCCCAGGAATGTCGCTCACAAAGATATTAAATAATACCGGTCCTAACACTGAACCCTGTGGCACACCACTCAACACTGTTCTTTCTTCTGAGTAGCTTCCATTGACCATCACATGCTGTCTTCTATCCGACAACCAGTTTGTAATCCACACCACCATCTTGTCACTCAGTCCTAAACTTCTCATTTTGTTTACGAGTATTCTGAGAGGGACCATTTCAAAAACTTTGCTAAAGACCAAGTAGAGGAGAGGAGTAGCCTAGTGGTTACATTACTACCTATACTTCACCTCGAGTCCTAGGTGGACCTCCTATAGTAGCATAAATAGCTAACTGCTACAAGGGGCTTGCAGATAGTCTCTCTCTCTTTCTCTCTCTCTCTCTCTCTCTCCATAAGCACTTTACAGCATTATTGTGGTATTATCACAAAAAGTATATTGCATGTGATAGTTACTGCTTTTTGATAAATCTAGGCCTTATTTTGTTGAGCTTTGATTACCCTTCCACCATTTGGATTTGGAGGGTGACTTGAATCTCCATTCCTCTTTGCCACCACTGCTGCTCGCGAGCCATGTGGGGCTGTTGCTGCTCGCGATAGGTAGGAGTCAGGGCTGTGATCGGGGGGAGGGGGGCAGCACAAGGCAGAAGGTGCCTAGGGTGCCTAATCCCCTTGCACAGGCCCTGAATACAGAAAAATAAAATTCCAAGAAATCACAGTCTCAGTCAATAGTACAATTGCGCGCCCTATCAATAGTACTCTTGGTAGGAAAAAACTTTCTTGGTCATGTCGCCTGGTAGTACCTGCAAATCTGGATGCAGATCCTGAAATCCAGTGAACTGGAACTGGATTCACCTCCTTAAACAAAAACAGGATGAGCCTCTGCTGATGCTTCTTCAGATAGCAACTCTAAAATGGCTTTTCTTCAAGCTTGTCAATCTTCTTTATGATGCCAGCTAGGAAACGCCACTCTTTATTCAACTGCAGCAATCTCCCTAGACAGCTGAGAAATGGGATGTACTTCTCTCTTCCTTGAGACTTCTGGTTCTTCAATAATTCTCGGTTGTGTTAAAAGCTTCCCAAGTCTGAAGGCTTAGAAACACCGAACTTAGGCTTGGACTCCAGCCACCTTCCCAGGACAGGAGTCAGGAAATACTCTCCTTTGGAGAGACCAACCAAGAGAACTTCTCTTTCCCTGCAAGAAAGACCCAAGGACCTTGAACTAGAAGGGCACAGAAGTTTTATTAAACTACCATATATACTCATATATAAGTTGAAAAAATTTACCCCAAAACTGGTCTTTAAAATCATGGTCGTCTTATCCACAGGTCAATCCAAATATTGCCGGTACGATGGCACTTGCAGTTGCGCAGGCACATCCTCCCCCCCCCCCCTCCCAAGCCAGGGTCTGATTGGTGCACTTAGAACCACGTGGTTCAAAGCACACCACTGGGACCCCGCAGGGGAGGAGGGAGGATGTGCCTGAATGACCGCATGTTTATCATCGTCCTCATAGCAGCAGCGAGGGATCCAGATGAATTGTGGGGGAGCAGCTGTCCTACCGCTACACTGGGAGACCATGGGGGAGGAGGAAAGATGTTCCTGAGCAAGTGCCGTTGTTGTCCAGATAGCAGCAGGTGAGTTAAGGAATCGGGAGCGGGGAAGGATTCAAACAAGAGGGGCAGCCATAGGGGAGAGAAAAGGATTCTGACAGCCATTTGAATAATGACATCTTACACTCAAGAAAATGAGTACTGAGAAGAAAAATTGCATCTTACACCATATTGCTGAAACTGAAGGTTATAGAATGTGCAAAGGAGGCCAATAATTGTGTAGCTGCAAGAGAATTTGACATTAGTGAAAACTCATCAGAGATTGGTGAAAAAAATGAAGATAAGCTGCTAGAAATGCCAAAGTCAAAGAAAGCCTTATGTTTCAAAATTGCGCCTTTTCAAGGAATGGAAAAGATTTGAATGACTGGGTAATGGAATGCAGACAGAATAGCTACATTGTGACTTGCTTGAGCATTAGGATTCATGCCCTTCAAATGGAAAAAGAAGAAAAATATTCAGTGACCAAAGGTCTGAAGGAATTCACAGCATCATCTGGTTGGTGTTCGGAGTTCATGAATTGATATGGATTCATGCCTTCAACAGCACACAAAGATTTCATAGAAACCGCCTAAAGAGCTTGATGAAAAGAAAATGTTTGTTCCACAAATTCATTATTCAGCAGAGAATAAATAATCTTCAATATGAATAACATTGGTAATATGGAAGAAACACCTATGACATTTGATATGCCTGGCAATTGCACTGTAGCTGGAGTTGGTGAGAAGACCATACTTGTAAAAACAACTGGTCATGAAAAGACCCATTTAACGGTGTCCTGTCTTACCTGGCAGATGGCACAAAACTGCATTTGGTGGTAATATTTAAGAGGAAAACAATAACGAAGGACCTAAAAACTCCAGCAGGTGTAACTGTTCGGGTTCATCCTAAAGGCTGGATGGATGAGGAGGGAACCAAAAGATGGCTGTGTGATGTGTGGGGCAGGCGACTGTCGCTATTGGTTTGGGATATGTTCCGCACACATATAACAGAGGATGTGAAGGACGATGCAAAGAAAATAGTGATCATATTAGCAGTGATTCCAGGAGGTCTGACATCAATACTCCAGCCGTTAGATGTCTGTCTCCACAAGCCTTTCAAGGACCAATTACGGCATATGTGACAACAATGGATGTGTTCTTTTTTTTTTCAAAATACTTTTTATTAATACCGGACAGGCAGACAGCAGCGGCACCAAACAGCAGTACCAAAACAGTACAGTCCAAACAACAAATAATAGAACTCCAATAATACAATAGGGAACCTCTACCGCTGCCCCCGACACTTTTTTAATGGTGTTATGAATACAACCCCTCTACCCCCCTCCCCCCCCAAACATACCCCAGCCACACCACATTCATTCCACACTCATCACCTACCCTATACCGCCACCCCCCTAGTCGTACCAAGCCAATCAAAGGTGTAGCCATTAAGGCGTAGTCCATCCTGTACTTCCTGAGGAAAAAGCAAAACACAAGTGTCCCAGCACCGACAGTAAACCTTGTCCGGTGTCCGATGGCCAGCTAAAAAGTCCAGACGCTCCATTTGTGCCAAGGAGGCCATACAGTGAATCCAAGCAAGATATGAGGGGCGTGACAGCGGTGTCAACCAGTCAGCCAGAATTGTACGACATGCCAACAATATGGCAACTCTTTCAAATTTAGCCAGTGATCTGCCTCCTGGGATAGATGTGAGCGCAGAACTGCCCAACAGCACCTCTCCTACAGCAGACAATTTGAGTCCAGTACAGGTAGCAATCAGCGCCAAAACGTCCTCTCAAAAGGTCTGAAGAGATGAACAAGAGAACAAACGGTGAGGCAAGGACCCCTCCACTACGCCACATTTTATGCAGAGCGGCGAGGAAACCAGCCGCATTTGAAACCAGCGGACATCGTCACAATATATCCAATGCAGGATTTTGAATTGCGCCTCTCGGGCACTGAGATCAGAAAGCAGCCGATGCAAAGATATAAATGAAGTGGCGATCTGAGCCTCCGAGACAGGTGAAGCCAAAGCTTTAGTCCAACGATCAGCAATGTGCAGCATTCGGCTCATGCTACTAAGGCGCTGTCCCAACTTTTTCCAGCCAGAAATAGTATTAGCAAGATACGCAGTGTCAAAAAAAAGATCCGCAAACTTAAGTTCCTCCATGAGCGCTGCCGAGGTCCAGGCGAAGGACTGCAAGTAGTGTCGGGCTTGCAAAAAGGCATAAAACTGTTTCGACGGGAGTTGATAGGTGCGCTGCAGCGTAGTAAAGTCCAGGAGTTGTCCATTCGCAGGGTCATAGAAATAATATGCAAATATAATCCCCTTATCCGCCCAAGATTGAAAAATAGCACCACTATCCCGCCCTGGTATAAAGTCCAAATTATGTACCAAAGGAAGCAGTAAAGACCGAACCTCCGACAAGTGATTAAACCTATGCCACCACTTCCAAGCCCTTATACAAGGATATAATAAGATAGTGGGATAGAGTGTTCCACTGCGCAATCTAGTACTCAGCTGAATTATGCTCAAGGGGGAATTAGGGGCCGTCATGCGGGTCAGCATCCCCGCCGCACACAGTGTAAAGGAACCCGTCATCCGTTCCCCCACAAACCTAAGCTGGCAGGCCACATTATATAAGCGAAAATCTGGCATATTGAGCCCCCCTCGCTCCCTTGGTAACTCCAAGATGGAGTAAGCCAGTCTCGCGCGGGCCCCCTTCCAAAGAAATTTCTGGATACAAGAGCGCAGACAGCGAACATCACTCCCCGTCAGCCAGCATGGTACCATATGTAATAGGTAAAGGAGTTTCGGCACCATCACCATCTTGACCAGGGCACAGCGGCCAAAAAGAGACAGTGGAAGAGGGGTCCAGGTAGCTAACTGTGCCTTCAACTTAGCTAAACAGGGTGATATATTTAGAGCATATAAGTGCGTTAGGTTTCTAGGGACCCATACCCCCAAATATTTAATCTTGTCCGGTGCCCAGTGAAAAGGGAAAGGGCCCCCCAAGTTGCGGGCAAGTGTGCGTGCAATGCTAAAGCCTCAGACTTAGCATAGTTAATATGGAGTCCCGCTACACTACGAAATTGGTCAAATAAATGGACGATAATCGGCACACTGGTACGCGGCCGGCCAACAAAGAGCAAGATGTCATCTGCAAAAAGCGCCACTTTAGAGGGTGTCCACTCACGCTGATACCACTAAAAGTTTTTTCCCCACGCAACCGAATAGCCAGTGGCTCTAAGGCCAACACAAAAAGCAGGGGAGAGAGGGGACAACCCTGCTGCACCCCACACTGTATAGAAAAAGCCTTCGTGGGGTTGCCATTAAGCAGTATAGTGGTGCTCAGATTAGAATACAGCGCCTTTATCCATTGCAAATATGCCCCAGAAAGGCCATATTTTTCTAATACCCAGAACAGGTACTCCCAAGACAGCGAGTCAAACGCTTTCTCGGCGTCTAGACTCAAAATCAGTGCTTCCGCCTGGGCTTGATAACTAAGGGCTGCAATTAGCCTACGGATATTACGTACCCCCTGACGTCCCCGCACAAACCCTGTCTGGTCCTCATGAATCATAGTTGGTAAGAGACCCTGCAGCCGGGCTGCCAACACCGAAGACAAAATCTTAATATCCACATTGAGCAAAGAAATGGGGCGATAGGAGCCAACCTCTAAGGGGTCCCTCCCTGGCTTAGGTAAAACTACAATAACCGACTGATTAGCCACCTTAGAAAGAGGAGCAGTATCCAATAACCCATTAAAGTAAGCCTGCAAGGGCCTCAAAACGGAAGTCTTCAATAGTTTATAATATTCAGAATTAAACCCGTCTTGTCCCGCTGCCTTACCAAGTTTTAAGCTCTGAATCACAGAGTATATCTCCTGAGTAGTAATCGGACAGTTGAGAACCAACAAATCCTCCGGAGATATACTCGGCCAGGGCAGCCCTTGAAAGAGAGTCACCTTAGTATCCATAGGTTTAGTGCCATATAACTGGGTGTAGTATTCAATAAACCGGGCCTCAATCGCACTTGGGCCAGTCTGATGCACACCATGAGCATCTCTAATCCCTGTCACTAATTGTTTCGCCCCCTTGGCCTGATCAAATGGGACATTAAACGACTGGCCCGATTCCCATACCTATAAAGCTGATAACGGTAATAGCGAAGGGATTTGGAAGCTCTTAAATGTAATAAACTATTTAAGGCATCCCGGGCAGTATCCAAGGAGACCTTGGCTTCCGGCGTCAGAGTTACCATGTGTGTCGCCTGAGCGGCTTTCAAAATCTCCGTGAGTTTAAGAATCTCCGCATTGAGTTGCCTATTTTTTTTTTGCCACATAGGCGATAATGACTCCCCGCATCACCACCTTCCCAGCCTCCCAAAACGTCCCAGGGTGAACATCTGGGGTACTATTATGGGTCGCATAATCCTCCCAACTAGCCTGCAGGTGTTTGTGAAATTCCTTATCTAAATACAAATCAGGCCGCATGCGCCAGGAGAACGGGGGGCGAGGGCCCTGTCCCCACTGAAGGGTGACCGTGATCGGAGCGTGATCTGATAGGGAGATAGCCCCAATTGTAGCCTCAGTAACCTTGGGGAAGCACTGATCAGAGACCAAAAAATAATCCAGCCTAGAATAGGTATGATGGGGGTTGGAAAAAAAGGTATAATCCTTTTCTAGAGGATGAAGGACCCGCCACACATCTAACAGGTGCAGTTCGGTACAAAGGCGGTTGATCCCCATGGACACATCTAATGCAGCCGTAAGTTTGGGGGAATTAATATCTATATGTTTATTAGCCACAAGGTTAAAATCACCACCCAATATGAGACTATAATCTGAAAACTCCAGTAACACTCTAGTGAGCGAGGCAAAAAACCCAGGGGAATATACGTTGGGGGCATATACATTACAAAAGAGAAGTTTGTGTTGATACAGGGTACCCGCTACAATAACATACCGCCCCTCCTCATCCTGACAGAGCTGTGTAAGCTGGAAAGGTAACGCCTTATGAATCAAGATGGCAACTCCCCTCTGGCGCCTGTTGTAAGAAGAGTAGTAACACTGGCCCACCCAGTCCCTTTTTAATTTCGCATGCTCTCCATCCCCCAAATGGGTTTCCTGTAAATATACCACTTGCGCTTTCATTCGTTTAAACAGCGCGTTCAATTTGGTGCGTTTTATCGGGGAGTGAATGCCATCCACGTTCATGGATATAAGTTTAACCGGCGCCATAATACAGCACAAAGATCCCCAATATGTGCAGCCCTTGTGGGCCCCAGATAACAAACATTATACTGACCCCGAGGCCTCCCAGCCTAAGCCTCGCGGTAAAAGGACTTAGCAAAATCGCAGAACTAATTGTCGGCTCCCATGAAGTACAGAACAGATTATCCCCTCCCCTCTTCCCCCCCCCCCCTGCTAATCCATCCATTCACATACACAGCACATCCACACCCACACATACTTATACACCCCCAACAACCCAACCCTCCACTACCACCTCTGCTCCCAGAGGTCTAGGTACTCTAGCTGACCTTATGTACAGACTAGGGACCAGCCACCTCCAGCCTCACTCTCCCCCCCCTCCCCCACCAGCGACAATCATTCCTGAGTAATAACGTAAGCAAGGCTAAACATTAGAACAGAACAATTAGAACAGAATCCAACGATAGGTATGGAAGTCCAATAATGCGGATCCAAGGACCTCAAAAATAAAGTCCAAAACAGAAGTCTAATGCAAAAAAAAAACACAGGGTTGATCACTTAGGAACGGTACACTTCCGAGGCATCCAAGTCCCCGCGACGGGTAATCACCCTGGTCAGAACCAGATCACTCGGAGCAATAGCTCTCCGACTCCGTACAGAACGCCAGCACTCCGGGTACGGTAAACCACAAAAGGGCGGCATCTCCTTTTCCCCATTCACCCTGCCCCTCAGGCCTCTCCATCAGGCGGCAGAGTGGTGAGAAATCTGTCTGCTTCTTCCTTCGAAGTAATAAAGAGAGTTCTATTTCCATGTTGAACCCTGAGCTTAGCAGGGTACAAGAGGGCAAACCGAATGCCCCTCTTATGAAGCGCCGTGCAAGCAGGGGCTAAGATGTTGCGTTGCGCTGCGGTGCCAGCAGAGAAATCATTGAATAACAACAACCGGTGACCGGAGTGCTCCAGAACTTCCTTTTTTCGATAGGCTCGCAGAAGCTGTAGTTTGTGATCCCAATTGAGGATCCGGGCCATAACTGGGCGCGGCCGCCCCTGTCCTTCCCGTACTGGGCCCACTCGATGCACCCTCTCACATTGGAGGGTCCCCTCAGCTAGGTCCAGGCCCACCTGCTTAGGAAGCCAGCTCTCCACAAAAGCCTTTAGTTCAGCTTCCTTGACTTCCTCAGATAACCCGATAATTTTCAGGTTGTTTCTTCGGCCCCGGTCCTCCTGCTCCTCCACTTTGATCAGCAGCTCCTTTTGCTTACCCTGCAGCTCCGCCACGTGGCGTTCCGAGGCAGCCAAGCGGTCCCCCAAATCAGACAGGGTCCCTTCTGCAACATCCAGGTGCTTAGCGTGCCCCTCCACCGCCATTTTTATCTCCTCCATTGCCGTTTGCAGGCGAATCAGACGGCTGTCCAGGGCATCTGTCACTCGCTCAGAGATTTTGCGCAACGCTTCTTCGGTGATCGAGGCCACTACGGGTTCTGCAGGGGAGGTAGTCGCCGCCATTTTGGCCACACGCGGTCGATGCGGTCTGCGCTCAGCTTTCCCTCTGCTGCCTGTCCTGCGCATCCCCCGCCGAGCAGCACACAGCCGCCGGTGCAGGAACCGTTCCGGTCGCTAGCCCAGGGGAGAGAGGCCCAAGTAAGACAAGAAATCAGGTTTTTTGTAAGGTAATAGAGAGCGGGGCTGCGGAGCTCAATCCCCCTGCTTCCGCCTCGTCTACGTCATAGCCGGAAGTCAACAATGGATGTGCTCTGGTCAAGTAAAGTTAACAAAAGGAGGGAACCTGATGAAATCAGACATTGATTTGGTAGTGAAATGGGTAAAGGATGCCTGGGAGTCAATTCCACCAGAAATGGTCAAGAAGTCATTCCTGAAATGTGGCACTAGCAATGCTATGGATGGATCAGAAGATGACTCCATCTATGAAGACAAAAATGAATCAGCATCTGATTGGAGACAGCAAAGACAACGTTTACGCTGATGGCATCACCAAAGAACAGTTCCACAATTTATTCAGACATTCCAATAATGAAGAATTGGACTTGGAAGGATATGAATAAAAGAGAAGGATTCAAACAGCAGGGACAACCATGGGGGAGGGAGGCAAGGATTCATACAGCAGGGACAGGACATTTTTTTTAAGTTGCTAAATGATGTTTCTTATAAGACACTTTATTCTGCTTTTAAAAAATAAATAAAAGTGATTTTCTTAAGTTATCAGTTTGTTTCTTAGTATGATTTCACCATTTCATAAGCCTCCTAGGTTTTACCCTTGACTTATCCTTGGATGACAGATAAATCTTGATTTGGGGGCCCAAAAAATACCCTCGACTTATACATGCGATCAGCTTATACACAAGTATATACGGTACTTGCAGCTCTCACTGGGGTGTGCCAAATCCTTTCACAACTCCTACTCTCTCTTCCCCCATACTCGGGGTCTGTTGAGACTTTGAGCCTACTTGAAAGGGACAGTTTTGTGTCTCCCCTTATATATATATAGTTAATTATGAAAAAGGAGTCACTTTGAAGACAGTTTATAACATTTTCAATGAGTTTGAAATGAACAGGGACTTTAGCCCCAGTGTTTGAAAACAGTTTTCTCAGTCTGCACATCTTGCAAAAATAATTTAGAAGATATAAGCAAGAGTTATAGTAAATTTAATTTGTAGTGAGCATGGATTTTAAAACTAAAGAAGAAACAGAAAATAAATCAATAGCTCCTTAATTGTGTTAATGTCTACCTGGCAATCTAAAAACTTGAATTTGTAGATATTTGTACATCATATTCAAAAGAACCATAGAACCCAGAGTTACTTTTTTATAAGATGTACAATGCTGACTAAAAGGCAAGGAACATATTTTGATTTAGATATGACATTAGACATATTAACATTTAAGCTTACCACAGACTTGCTCATCACTCAGGTCTCCACAGTCATCATACCCATCACAAACAAAGCTATAATTAAGGCATTTCCCAGTGTTACAGCGGAATAAGTCCTCACTGCAGTCTGCAAAGTAAACACAAAAAGGAAAGCTCAGTCAATCGATTTACTGTTTTAATTAACCATACAAAACCTCCCTTAATGTCCAAAGATGGATAAAATTGCTTACATAGAGTGGGCAATTTTCAAACTGTCTGCTTATGTGCAAAGTCCACAGATACAAAGATTCTGCAGAACATATGCCCAGTTTTCAAAAGGAAAGTACATATGTATTTTCCCTTTCAAAATTGCCAGGGCACAAAAGTACCAGCAGATGTTTGCACCTGCTTTTTGAGTGGTAGAATTTGTAAAAAAAAAAAAAAAAGCAAAGATTTGAAAAATACAACCGCTGCATGTCATTTTCTGATGGGCTCAAAGTGCACATGTTACGGAACTCTGCATATACTTTTAATCAGATTGAGAAAGGGCAATTTCTAGACTATTTACTCTTCTTGTTCATTGGATATTAAAATGAAAAATGCTTAAAAAATATAAAAATATAAAAATTGAATATACATAAATATACAAAAAAAACTGAATGAGAAATTTGGTAAATAGATACTGTGACCGTACATGACGAGAAGTCCGGACGGCTCCCTTTAAACATTTAGGAGCGCGTCGTCAGGCTTGCCGATACGGTCAATTTACTACAAATCTTTTAATGCTTTATGAGGGATATCTGAGCACATATAATTTGTTTTTGGTTTTTCCTTTTTTGATAAGTTTAGTATGGTGGATGGAAAAACAGTAGCTCTCTTTTTGAATTCTTGTCTATAAATTTGCCTGAAGTTCAGCTGACCCTTTACCCCAATGAAATTTCCTTGTGTGCAACTGAAACATTAGTCTCTGTTAGTACAATATAATTCCATAAATATGTTTGTACGTATTGTCTGTATTGTAGAGTGTTAGGTTTTTGTTTGCTCTAAAACACTTTGCTCAGTATTGCATCACGAAATCTATAGGCATTCATGCCACCGTGTTTGTAATGGTTGACAACCAAGATTAAAATTCTCATTAAATTGCATTTTGCATTTTTATGCCACCTTCCTCCAAAAAGGACCCACAGCAGCTTACAACAGAGAAATGCAGATATATAATAGCATTTTCAAGCAATAACATAATAATAATATATCAAAGAAAATGCAACAATTAACACAAAAATATATTAAATATGGGCATATAATGAAATCATGAGAATTTTATTTTTGTCTTTGAAGTATATGTTTTATTTTATGTACTATGTTTACACTGTTTTTATGTAATTAAGATTATGTATGTTACTTTGTTCCCTGCCCCGAACCTTTGGAGCATGTGGGTAAATAATATTTAAATAAATAAATAAATAAATGATTAATAAATCGTAATCATAGCCATAGAATCTCTAATAAACTCAAAACATAATCTGGAATTTCCAAGGAATGAGGCATGAGAATGCTTGAGAATTTATCTGTAAAAATGTGAACTATGTTGCTAGTGCTGCTTTGAAAGTGCTTCAGGTGCTATAGTTCAACACTTGTTTCAATCATTCTAGTGAATATGGTTTACACAAAGGAGTGAGAACACTGTCTCCCAGTATCTTTTAAGCATATCATTAGTAATTACAATGGGGGAAGAAATACTGTACAGCCTTTTGAACCGGATCTTGGAAGCATTATACAACAGTATATGGTTATGGTTAAGGTAAATAGTGCTTACTTTCCTATAAAATATAATAAAATGCTACAGTATGCAAGGGAAACTAAATAAGACTTAGTCATAATACAATTCAATTTTATATCCCTCTGAGTGAAACATGAAATGAAATTTTGACATAATCCGTGAACAAAGCTAGAGATCACCTACATGTCCACCTAACATATAGATCCCCTTACCTATCTCATATACCTTCTCTTAGGCTCCACAGCAGAGACTCTTCCTTCTACCACCTGCCTACTTGAATTTACTGTGACCATGAGTTCTTACTAACTCACTACCGGGCTGATTCTTAATATATCTCACACCTTCTGGTGGAATAATCACTGCAGATCCCTAGAGGCTGAAGGATGGAAATAAATAGATGGGCTAACCTATGTTTATTTACAAAATTTAAAATCCACACTATCAACTCTTTGCCAAGTACTATTCCTAACTAGAAATTTAAAGTACTTCTCGCTGAACATACTATATATTGCACTCCTACCACTACATAATCAAGCAACTGCAAGAACTTAATATGATCTAAATAAATAATTAAATAATAGTTAGTTTAAAAATTTAGTAAATATAAATGATACAAAGTCCACAGTTTACAAACAGCTCACCTTCATTTAAAACAAAAAAATATAAAAGCTATACCAAGAGAGTCACAATTCAGATTTAAATGTCAATCAATTCCTTACATTAAATCAATAAAGGCTTGCTCCATCAAATTCACCTTTAACAATTTATGGAATTGTAAAACAGAATTTTCAGACTTCAAATTATCAGGTAATAAATTCCAAAAAGCTGTACCTCTTATTACCAATAATTAACTGTTCCTTGCTTTCTATATGAAGTACTTGCTTTACAGAGGGCAGGGCACCTCTAAAAGACTCTGAGAAGCAGATGTAAGGGAATGCAATGATTTATACTGCCTTGTGACAGAGTACGTAGCCAGGAGCCCCAGAACACCAAATATCTGGCCCAATCCACCTTAAAGTTGAGTGCAGCAAAGAATTATGGCCCCAGGGAGGCCTAGGAGACAGGCCCTGGAACACCAGGAAAAGGCAGCTCCTGTAAGATTGCTGAACTGGTTGTTTGTAAAGTTGAAACTACGTGAGTACAGAGGGAACAGGCATCCCCTGACAATAGCTAGCCTAAGATTATGGTGTTTGGGAAGTGTGAACATAAATTATGTTATAAGGCAGCCCCTGAAATATAGCTGACCTCTTTTGTTGGTTTAAATGTGAAAGGTTGATGTTTGACACTGTAAATAAAAGCACTTAAAGGAGAAAGCCTTGACTTCTCATGTACTATCTGTGCCACACGCCTAACAACTGACTTAAGACAGCCAGGTGCTGACTCGGAGAGTACTTCATAAATTAACATAGCCATTTTAAATTTCACTCACCAATAATCAGCAGCCAATGCACTCTAAACAGAATAGATGTCATATGCTCATGAATCCTAACACCAGTAATCAGCTGCAGCGCCACGTTCTGAATGATCTAAAGCCGACCAGCATATAAAACATTGCAATAATCAAGTGTAGCAGTAACTAGAGCATGTACAACCGTCTTCAGATTAGACTTGGATAAGAAAAAGGCTTCAGACGGCGAAGCACATGCAATTTTTCACCACTTTATTTTCATGTGGTCTGCAATATAGGTAGTATCAATCTCAAACCCCAAATCTTGCACCTGGCCTTGGATGGGCTCCTCAGCTCCTCCAAAACTAAATGTCAGGGGAATCTCCAGAGAAGGAAATCTAGCCAAATATACCATCTCTGTCTTTTTCATATTCAGAGCTAATTTATTAGCAGACATCCAATCACTAATAGCTTATAAACAGTTTCCAACTTTAAGGGGGTTATTTACTAAAGCTAGCGCACGCGAAAAGGGACGTTTCGCAAAAGGGGCGGAGTCAGGGCAGCGTCTGCCCCGGAAGAGGAGGAGTCGGAGTGGACGCCGCGAGGACATCGCAGACAGTGAAAAAGTAAGAACCCTTTTCGCTGCCCATTTCGCGCCCAATAGCACCGCCTTTTATGATGGCGCTATTGGGTGCGAAAGCCGGCAGCGATCGCACCCAAATGCTTCACCCCCCGCCCCCCGTTAGCGTGCGATTCAGGGAGCCCTGCGACATTGGTAAATCTAGGCCTTAGCTAGCACATTTTCCATACCTGCAGTAACAGGTAAGAAGAACTGAAGATCATCAACATGCACACAATAGCCAACAGCAAGACGGGCTAATAGTTGGCAGACAGGAAATATACAAATGTTGAAAAGAGTGTCCAAAAGGGTTAATCTCTTTAGAATACAATTTGAAAAGAGAAGACTGATCACCTCCTATAACTTAAAACTTGCAGATATCATTCTGATATTCTTCAATTGCTGACCCAGAATTAAATGGTCCAGTATCTCGAAGGCTGTGGTTATATCCAATAAAACCAAAAGAAAATCAGTTCTATTGTCAAATCGGCTTTAAATAACCTCAGTGGCAGACAGTAATAAGGTTTCAGTGCTGTGACCAGCACGAAACCCGAACTGAAAAATCATCTAAAAGTTTCTGTTTACCAATAAAGTCATGAAACTGACCAAATACTGCTTTCTCAACTACTTTAGCCAAGAAAGACAGGGTAGAAACTGGCTGAAAATTAGGTCAAATGAATCTAACCCAGGATTCTTTAGAACAGACTGAACAGAGGTGACCTTTAGGGACTCAGGGATTTGCCCTGTTGATTAAGACAAATTAACAAATTTAGCAATTCCAGCACTCACATTATTTCTTAGTAACTTTGTCTCCATTAGAAAATTGAAACATCAGACAATAGATAATATTTAAACCTGCAATAACCTAAGTAATTTCATTAACAGAAACATCACCAGAACTATCCTATCTTCTGGCATCAGCAACCTCAAATCCCTCATCTTCTGCTCTCATACTATTAAATTGAGAGGAAATGGTTTGACCTCTGTTATAAAGAAACTGAGCAAAGTTCTCGCTCCTATGTGATGCAATGCTATATTGATTAGAAATGGGGGAAGTAATCATAGAACATACTATATAAAATATCTCCCTAGATCTGTTGACTGCTTTATGGTTTGTACACCGCTTAGATCAGATTAGTCTGTGGTAAATAAAAGCTTAAAAATAAATAAATAAAAATGATAGGGATGTGATGTTTGAAATGCAATAGGAAATGTCAATGACAATTTCTGTTTCATTTTTTTTATACAGAAAGAAAGAAAAAAATGAATAAAATATTTGTTTTTCATTTCTTGCTGCCATTTTTAAAAAGCCGGCTATAAGAGCCTCTCTGGCTGTCTCCACCTTCCTCCCTTTGCAGATCTCTGCAGGCCCTCCAAGCCTCCCTCTCAGTCCCTCCTGGAACCCCTGAATCCCCTCTTAACTCATCGGCAGGTTTAAAGGGCAGGAGTTCTGGTGCTGTTTTTCAAAATGGCATTGGCCAACCCAAGGCAGGTTCTGCCATACAACAAAATGGTGCCAGCTTAGGTCAGCCAGGGTCATTTTGAGAAACAGCGATGGTGGGGCACCGGGGATTGCACTTGCCCCCTTTAAACTGGACAATGGAATACAGAGGTGTCTGGGGGCTGAGGGGACCATTCATTTTCACCGGTTGGGTGGGAACCTGGACTGGACCCTTTTATTTTTGGTTTTCTTTATCATTTTGTTTATTTTATTTTGGTGAAATGACAAAAAAAAAAAATCCTTAATGAAAACCAAAGCAAAACAAAACTTTTTCTACTGTACACTCTTAGAGGCCGATGCAATAATGTTTGCATGCATGGCGCCCGCAATGTGTCACGCTAACGTGACCCGCTGCGGCTGCCGGTTATTCAGACCAACGCTGGTAAACTCGGCCTCAGTTTTCATAACCTGCCTGTCTGCCAGTAATGAAAACCAACGCCAAGTTTATCGGCGGCCATTTTCATTACTGGCAGACGGCCAGTTATGAAAACCAACGCCATGTTTACCAGCGTTGGTCTTCATAACTCAGTGGTCTGCAGAGTTATTTTATTTTATTTTTTTTACTTTAAAAAAGAAGTACAGAAAAGCAGATTTTTCAGCTTTTCTGAACTTCTTTTACCTGCACTCCAGGCAGGAGTTAATAGCTGAGCGATAAATGTGCATCTGAGACGCACATTTATTTTTTGCATGCGGAGTGAATGAGTAATAGCCTCATTCACATGCATTTGCATGTAATGAGCACTATCTCATTCACTCCGTGTCGGTTGTGCGTTAAATAGGTGCTAATCCCCCTATTGCATTAAGGGGTGGATTAGCGCCTATTTATCCCGTGTCTGACTGCGGGTTATACAGTGCGCTCGGCTGAGCACACTGTATTGCATCGGCCCCTTAAGAAACAGCAGAATTCCTCCAGTGGTTACTTAACACACAACCAGAAGTTCTCCACAGGATTTTTAGGGATATCTAGCTAATCCTTCAAGATAATGAGAGTATCAGGGAAGACGTTTCACGATGTATCATACAGAAAATGATATAGCCTACTGTATCACAGAATATATTCTGATGTAATCATTCCCCTACCAGACAAAAAGCACAAATACAAAACTCACACCTAATTTTTCTGTATCTCCTCCAATGAACATTCCCTAATTATGGGGTCTAGTCATTAAACAGCATTAATGGAATTATCATGTGAAAAGAGTTTTCAAATAATAAAGTTACTGCTATATCAGTATAGCATTATTGCTTTCTCGGTCTATGTATATATCTATAGATATATACATAGACCAGATATATACATACTATAATACACAGTAAACTCATTTTTTACTTCAGCAGTAATTTATTCATAAGAAAAGGTAGTATGGAAATGACAATGCAAATGAGGACTTATTACAAATTCCAGTATTTTAATGAGCTGGAATACTACTCAAAATGAAGATAGCATGATAATGGATCAAAATTGCAAAAGTAAGTATTCAGGTGCTTTTCATTAAAATAAAATAAGCTGTGAAAAGCACATCACAAGAGAAATAATGCCAGCTGCAGGCAGACATTAAGTCTGACTAACCTACTATATAAAGCCAACAGCTTAGGGCAAACTTCGTTTTATAGCTATGGAGTCATTTACAGAGAGGGAGAACAAGAGATACTCAGGAGAGAGAGAGAAGGACAGACACCCACAGTACCTGAAGCTACAGAAGAAGAGAAGAGGTTCTAGACTTACAGAAATATTTATTCAGACACAGTCCGGGTAGCAAATTTACCCAGATAAACTTATCCGGAAACAAATTCAATAATGCAGTTGCACTATTGAACATAGCCAGCTATCTTATAGTTAGCTGGTTAACTATAGCTAGCAAACTTTAGGACATCTCTTTGGCCTTACCAGATTTACAGGTTCATTTTTCAAATGATAGTGCATCTTTTAAACTAGAACAAGGGGGATAGCCGACAGTCACTCAGCAGAGCATGGTTCGGAGGAATGTATCCTTGAAGGATACTAATGAAACAGGAGAGTTAGGACATCCCAAGAGAGGTTCCAATAAAAGTAAATGTAGTCCATCTGCCTATATGTAAAAAATCACCTGAGCTAAAGATTTCCAAATTATCCCTAACAACTGAAAAGCAGGTTGTTAATACAAACAAAAACCACAGTTTGAAATGTCTGAATGCCAATGCCAGAAGCTCTAAGAAATAATATGGGAGAGTTAGAGTGTATAGTAGTAAATGATGAGCTTAGCATAATTGGCATCACAGAAACCTGGTGGAAGGAGGATAACCAATAGGACAGTGCTATATCAGGGTACAAATTATATCACAATGATAGGGAGAATCAACTTGGTGGGGGTGTAGCACTTTATGTCTGGGAGGGTGTAGAGTCCAACAGGGTAAAGATCATACAAGAGACTAAATGCTCAGTAGACTCTATATGGGTAGAAATCCCATGTGTGTTGGGTAAGAGTATAGTGATAGGAGTATACTACCATCCACCTGGACAAAATGGTCAGACAGATGATCAAATGCTAAGAGAAATCAGGGAAGCTAACCAATTTGGCAGTGCAATAATAATGGGAGATTTCAATTACCCCAATATTGACTGGGTAAATGTAACATTAGGACTTGCTAGAGACATAAAGTTCCTGGATGTAATAAATGGCTGCTTCATGGAGCAATTGGTTCAAGAACTAATGAGAGAGGGAGCTATTTTAGATTTAATTCTTAGTGGAACACAGGATTTGGTGAGAGAGGTAACGGTGGTGGGCCCCTTGGCAATAGTGATCATAACATGATCAAATTTAAACAAATAACTGGAAGGGTGACAATAAGTAAATCTACAGTTCTAACACTAAATTTTCAAAAAGGAAACTTTGATAAAATGAGGAAAATAATTAGAAAAGAACTGAAAGGTGCAGCTACAAAGATTAAAAGTGTTCAACAGGCATGGACATTGTTTAAAAATATAATCCTAGATGCGCAGTCCAGATGTATTCCACGCATTAAGAAAGGTGGAAGGAAGACAAAACGATTACCGCCAAGGTTAAAAGGTGAGGTGAAAGAGGCTATTTTAGCCAAAAAAACATCCTTCAAATATTGGAAGAAGGATCCATCTGAAGAAAATAGGATAAAGCATAAGCATTGTCAAGTTAAGTGTAAAACATTTATGACAGGCAAAGAGAGAATTTGAAATGAAGTTGGCCATAGAGGCAAAAACTCATAATAAAAACTTTTAAAAATATGTCCAAAGCAAGAAACCTGTGAGGGAGTCAGTTGGACCATTAGATGACTGAGGGGGTTAAAGGGGCTCTTAGGAAAGATAAGGCCAAAGCAGAAAGACTAAATGAATTCTTTGCTTCCGTGTTTACTAATGAGGATGTTGGGGATATCCAGTTCCGGAGATAGTTTTCAAAGGTGATGAGTCAGATGAACTGAACCAAATCACTGGAAACCTGGAACACATAGTAGGTCAGATTGACAAACTAAAGAGTAGCAAATCATCTAGACTGGATGGTATGCATCCTAGGGTTCTGAAGGAACTCAAAAATGAAATTTCAGATCTATTAGTTAAAACTTGTAACCTATCATTAAAATCATCCTTTGTACCTGAAGACTGGAGGGTAGCCAATGTAACCCCAATATTTAAAAAGGGTTCCAGGGGCAATCCAGGAAACTATAGACCAGTGAACCTGACTTCAGTGCCGGGAAAAATAGTGGAAATTATTCTAAAGATCAAAATTGTAGAGCATATAGAAAGACATGGTTTAATGGAACACAGTCTAGATTTATCTAAGGGACGTCTTGCCTCACAAATCTGCTTCATTTTTTTGAAGGAGTTAATAAACATGTGGATAAAGGTGAACCGGTAGATGTAGTGTATTTGGATTTTCAGAAGGCATTTGACAAAGTCCCTCATGAGAGGCTTCTAAGGAAACTAAAAAGTAATCAGATAAGAGGTGATGTCCTTTCGTGGATTACAAACTGTTAAAAGACAGGAAACAGAGAATAGGATTAAATAGTTAATTTTCTCAGTGGAAAAGGGTAAACAGTGGGATGCCTCAGGGATCTGTACTTGGACCGGTGCTTTTCAATATATATATAAATGATCTGGAAAGGAATACGATGAGTGAGGTTATCAAATTTGTGCATGATACAAAATTATTCAGAGTAGTTAAATCACAAGCGGATTGTGATACATTACAGGAGGATCTTGCAAGACTTGAAGATTGGGCATCCAAATGGCAGATGAGATTTAATGTGGACAAGTGCAAGGTGTATTAGACGCCAAGAGATGTCCGATTAGAAATTTTTTTATTGATGGAGACGGATTCTTTATAAAATGAGCCCGACTCAGGCCGAGTTTCGCCCCCACAATGGGGCTGCCTCAGGGGGGCTGTATGTAGTAAATCTTAATGTGTATGAGTAAAAACTCATAACAATTGTTTCTTGAAGGTTTTTAATGAGCAAAGAAATCGCATGTACCGTCTCTCTTCTAATCGTGAACATCATTTTATAAACACGTACCTGCCATTAACTCATAAAATAAAAATAACATAGTAAGTGTAATAAAAGTAAGCAGAATATAACACCCCACCATTAATACAATTGCAGCCCCTTGCTTTGGGGTTGTAGCCTGAAATGTGTAGGGGCCACACTCAGTCCCAGAGTTAAGTCCTCTCACAGTCTCAAAAGTACCAAACAGTCCCAGGGCATGGATTCTTCAAATGGAGGGAAGGATACACCTCCAGGGACCAGAAGCCCCCAGCTGTCACAAAACCTCTTATTCCCAATCTTCTCTCAATACCACAAAGATGTATCTCTCTGACTGAAAGGTCCTATAGCTAGGTAAGGTCAGCTCTTCTCTTTTCCCTAATCACAGGTAAGGTCAGCTCTTCTCTTTTCCCTAATCACAGCTTCCTCCCACCTCAAAAGGCAAAAATATTCTCAAACTCCAGCAACCACAAATCTCTTGTGGCAAGTTACCACTGTCTTTCCACTGGTTGTGAGATAGGCACAGGTCTTCTCTACCCTGTCCTCCCAAAAGCAGGGTTTTCCCTTCCTGAGCCAGGAAGGAGATTCACAAAAGGCAAAACACTTCCAGAAAAATGAACCACTTCCTTCAAAACCTGAGGCAAACCCTTCCAGACAGGTTGTATACTGAACAGGGAATTGCCTCTTCCCTTCTCCAATACCTCTGATCATGGGGCCCAAAAATGGAGACAAGGGACTCCAAAAGAAACAGGTCCTACTTTTTCAAATATCCAACAAAAATGCCACACCACTCTCCAGACCCACCTACACCATTCCAGCCAGATTCAGAGGAGGTGCTGTTAAGAACAGTATACCCCTCTCCTATATTCCTAACCCAAGGCTTAAGCTAGAGCCATCTAATGGAGACCTAGCAAGCCTCAATATAATAATGATCAAAGCAAAGTAAATCCCACTCACCAGTTCCCCCCTTGCTTTATGGTAAACATGAATCCTTTTCCACATAAACCTGTGCTCACAGGGGTGCTCTCTTGCATGTACCTATGATTAATGAATCTGCCTTTGTTCTAGTAGTTTCAGATCATGATCCTGTTCTGGAGATTCCAGATCGTGTTCCTGTGACTCTGGAGGACTTGCAGGATCCTGCACTCATAGAAGGCACCATCATTTGCTTATAGAGGAATAATCACTTCTATGACTGTGGCTCTTGGACCCTGCAGGACTCTGCACAGAGTGTGCCTTGCAGCTTTTGCCTATAAAAAAAAAAGAGGCACCACAAATAACACATTATTCCTAGTTGTTAAATCACTGTCACGATTCAGAGGGCTAGAATTAAGTATCATCCCTGTAGAAGTGGTGCAGGGCTGCAGGGCAGGACTGGAGCTGGTCTTCTACCTAACCAGCTATCTCCTCTGCAGGTTGAGTCCTTGGGTTCTTGAGGCCGATAGGACTTGTCTTCTGTAGAATATCATGGTTGAAGCTGGATTCAGGCACAACCTGGGAGATAGATAGGGGCAAGGTTGGTACTAAAGGCAGATAGGAGCTGGATACAGACAGGGCTGGAAGCTGGGCTGGTACTGAGGGCAGACAGGAGCTGGAAATAGGCTGGAATGGGGGCTGGGCTGGTACTGAGGACAGACAGAAGCTGGATAAAGACAGGGCTGGAATATGGTACAGGCTGGGAGCTGAAACATGGTACAGGCTGGGGGCTGGAACATGGTACAGGCTGGGACTGGAACAAGGACTGAACTGGACAAGACAAGGACAGACAAAAACAAGACTGTATAAGGAGTGGACAAGGACTAGATAGGACAGGCAACAATAAACAGGAAGGCCCAACAGAGCACAAGGCTTGTTAGGCGAACCTAGAAGGCCCGTAGGCCGCAAGGCTGGACAGGAAAGCCCAAGAGGGCACTGAGCATGGTAAGTGGACCTGAAAGGTTGCAGAGCAAGGCCAGAAGGCCTGGAATGCCACAGAGCAAGGGACCAAGGCAAGAGGCCAAGGTAAGCTACAAGGCAAGGTAGAAGGCCTGAGTAGGTCACAAGGCAAGGTAGGATAACAAAGCAAGCCTGGCCTGGTCAGAGAGCTGAGATGACTCAATGAAGAGGCACTGAGGGAATGGACAGGCTGAGTTAAGTAGGGCTGGAACTGAGATGTCATGTGATCAGAGAGGAGGTAACTCATGCAGCTGTGAGTGAGTTTCGCTGAGGACTCCTCGGGGAGGGGAGGTTGTGCAGCAGGTAGAACCGTAACAATCACAAGTGAAAAATAGCAGGAGAACTTTGCAAGACTGGAAGACTGGGCATTTAAATGAAAGATGAAATTTAATGTGGACAAGTGCAAAGTGCTGTGCATGTAGTTACACGATCTTAGGTTGCATATTAGGAATTACCACCCAGAAAAAAGATCTGGGCATTGTGGGCACTTCTTTGAAATCCTCAGCTCAGTGTGGTGGTGGTCAAAAAAGCATACATAATGTTAGGAATTATTGGGAAAGGAATGGAGAATAAAATGGAGAATATCATAATGCCTCTATATTGCTCCATCGTGAAGCCATACCTAGAGTTCTATGTGCAGTTCTGGTCACTGCTTCTCAAAAAAGATATTGGAAAAGGTACAGAGAAGGTGACCAAAATGATAAAGGAGATGGAACGGCTCTCCTATAAGGCTAAAGAAGTTACAGCTGTTCAGCTTGGAAAAAAAGATGGCTGAGGGGAGATATGATAGAGGTCTATAAAATCATGAGTTGAATAGAATGGGTAAATACAAATCAATTATTTACTCTTTCAAAAAACACAAAGACTATGGGACACTCCATGAAATTAGTAAGTAGCACATTCAAAAGAAATTGGAGAAAATTGGTTTTCACTCAATGCACAATTAAGCTCTGGAAATCTTGCCAGAGGATATGGTTAAGGCAGTTAGCATAGGTGGGTTTAAAAAAAGTTTGGACAAGTTCTTAGAGAAGTCCGTAAACTGTTATTAACCAAGTAGATTTAGGAAATAACTACTACTTATCACTGTGTGATAGCAGCATAACATCTATTTGGGATCTTGCTGGGTACTTAAAACCTGGATTGGCCACTGTTGGAAACAGATTACTGGGCTTAATGGACCTTCAGTCTGACCCAGTATGGCAATTCTTATGTTTTTCCTTTGCCTAATCTAGATTTACTAATCCTATCCAGTGGCATAGTAAACTCTGCTCCTGTCTTTTGCTCAACAAGCTGATGGCTCAAGACCCAACAGAACCTGTTTCCCGTACATCATTTACCTTTTCAAGGGATGAGCTCTGGGAATCCCAAGGGCTCTTCAAGATCTAAACACAACCACCACAATACACAATCCCACTCACAAATTTCCTCCTTATGGTAAATGCATAAAATTACACATGAAACACAGAACACAGAAACCAAGAAAGTTCAGGATCTTGGCCTCACTGGGAGGTACTGATCTTGAACAAAATTGGAAAACAGGCATAGTCTTTAAAGCAAGGTTTCAAAACATTCTCATCATACAGTTCTAGTTCACTTCTTGGATTAATCCCTGGATGTAAGCAAATTCATGCTAAGATTCTTCAAATTACAGGAACAAGTCAAATTTTCTCTCCTTACTCATTGTTCCCCATTCCAGATCATTACTAAATATAATAAAAAGCTCGAGCCCTATACAGATCCCTGAGGCACTCCACTGTTTACCCTCCTCTACTGAGAAAACTGATTATTTAGTCCTACTCTCTGTTTCCTATCGTTTAGCCAATTTGCAATCCACAACAGGACATTGCTTCCTATCCAGTGACATTTTAATTTTCTCAGGAGACTCTCATGGGGAGGTTTGTCAAATGTCTCCTGAAAATCCAAATTCACTACATCCACCAGCTCACCATTATCTATGTTTATTAACCTTCAAAAAAATGTAGCAGATTAGTGAGGCAAGATTTCCCTTGTGTAAATCCATGCTGGCTATGTCCCATTAAACCATGCCTTTCTATATGTTCTTTTCTTCTTTAGAAAATTTTCCCTGATTTTTCCCTTACATTGAAGTCAGACTTACTGGTCTATAGTTTCCCAGCTCATCCCTGGAGTCCTTTTTAAAAGTCGGAGTTACATTGGTCACCTTCCAATCTTCAGGTGAAATGGACAATTTTAATGATGGTTACAAATTACTAGTAGTAGATCTACAATTTCATTTTTTAGTTCTTTCAGAACTCTGGGGTGTATACCATCTAGTCTGGGCGATTTGCTGCTCTTTAGTTTTTCAGTCTATCTTATTACATCTTCCAGCTTCACCTTGATTTGTTTCTGTTTTTCTGCATCATCTTCATTGAATAGTTTCTGGAATGGGTATCTCTCCTACATCCTCTTCAGTAAACACCGAAGCAAAGAATGTATTTAGTCATTTCACAATTGCCTTATCGTTCCTAAGTGTCCTATTAACCTCTCGAACATCTGACTCCCTCACAGGGTTTCTGCTTTGGATATATTTTAAAAATATTTTGAGTTTTTGCCTCTACAGTCAGCCTCTTTTCAAAATCTCTTTTAGCTTGCCTTATCAATGTTTAACATCTAACTTGCCAATGCTTATGCTATTTCCTATTTTCTTTAGACTGATCCATTTTCCAATTTTTGAAAAAAGTTCTTTTGGCTAAAATAGACATTTTCATCTCATCTTTTAACCAGGTGGCAGCTGTTTGGCCTTTTCTCCACTTTTTTTTAATTTGTGGAATACATCTGGATTGGGCTTTCAAGATGGTATTTTTAACAATGTCCAAGCCTAATGTAAACTCTTAACCTTTGTAGTTGCACCTTTCATTTTTTTCTAACCATTTTCTTCATTTTATCAAAGTCTCCCTTTTGAAAGTTAAATACTATAAATGCAGATTTATGTAATGACCTTCCTCCAGTCAATATGTCAAATTTGATCACACTATGATCACTACTACAGGGTGGTCTAACCATTAATTCTCACACCAAATCCTGTTTTCCACTAAGAATGGCTCCCCCACTTTTTGGTTTCCAGACCAATTATTCCTTGAAGTAGTCATTTATTTCATCTAGAAACTTTACCTCCCTAGCATGTCCTGATGTTACATTTACCCAGTCAATATTGGGGAATTAAAATCTGTTTAACGTATTATGGTCGGTTGTAAGTCCCTTTTCTCTATCCTGACGCTTGTTTATTTTTCGTATTACAGCTTTTTGTGTGAATGCCTGAAGTGGTGATCCCCCCCGATGCAGCCCGCGGCGAAACACGGGTCCGTGTCGGGGGACGCCATTAAGTTGCTACTTGTTTAAGTTTGTGGAGTTGCCGTGTTGAAGGAATAAAACATTATACATTCAAAAAAACTTTTGAAGTTGTGTCAGGATTGAACATTTTTCTGCACTATCTGTATTCTATGATATTGCTTCAAGTGCAGTACCTGCTCATTGTGGTTTGCTGGAATTAAAATCTCCCATTATTACTGTGTTGCTAAATTTATTAGCTTCCCTAATCTCTGTTAGCATTTCATCATCCATCTGTTCATTTTGACCAAGTGGTCAGTAGTATACCCCAACTTGGCCAAAATGAACCTACACTTTTCCCAAACACACATGGAATTTGCACCCATAAAGATTCTGCTATGCATTTAGTCTCCTGCAGGATCTTTATCCTGTTGGTCTCTATGCTATCCCTAATATAAAGACTCCCCCCTCCTCCCCCCACATACACACACACACCACCACTACCACCAAATTAAATCACCCTATCATTGAGATATAATTTGTACTCTGGGATAGAACTGTGCCATTGGTTATCCTGCTTCTACCAGTTCTTTGAGACATCTATTAATTCTACCTCTTCAGTCAGGACTGTACATTCTAATTTTCGCATCTTACTTTTTAGACTTCTGGCATTAGCATACAGATATTTCAAAGCATGTGCTTTGTTTGTATTAACAATCTGCTTATCAGCTGACAATGGTAATTTGGAATCTTGTAACTCAGGTGGTTCTTTACTTATAGGCACATGGGCTACTTTTGCTTTTATTGGACTTTCTCTATTGGTATGCCCTAGCTCCTCTTTTTATTTAATATCCTTCAGAGATACCTTCCCTTTAACTATGCGCTGCTGAGTAGAGATGTGATTTGGCCGAACCTTTTGGTTCGGCCTTCGTTATTGACCCACTGCAGGAAATTTCGTTTCCCGTGGTTTGGGCAGATTTTTTTTCGGCTGCCCGAACCGAAACCCCCCCCCACCCCAACCCTTTAGATTTAATTAATTACAATCCCCTACCCTCCTGACCCCCCAAAACTTGCCTAAAGTCCCTGGTGGTCCAGCGGGGGTCCCGGGAGCGATCTCCCGCTCTCGGACCGTCAGCTGCCAGTAAACAAAATGGCGCTGGTGGCCCTTTGCCCTTACCATGTGACAGGGGCTATCGGTGCCATTGGCCAGCCTCTGTCACATGGTAGGAGCAATGGACGGCCTGCGCCATCTTAAAAAATGGCACGGGCTATCCATTGCTCCTACCATGTGACAGGGGCCAGCCAATGGCACCGATAGCTCCTGTCACATGGTAAGGGCAAAGGGCCATCAGCGCAATTTTGATTAGTGGCAGCCGATGGCCCGAGATGGGAAGATCACTCCCAGGACCCCGCTGGACCACCAGGGACTTTCGGTAAGTCTTGGGGAGGGGGGGGGTTGGACAAGTCTTGAGGGTCGGGAGGGTGGGGGATTGCAATTAATTAAATTTGAAGGGTCGAGATGGGTTTGGGGGGGGGGGGGTTTATGTGCCCTTACTCCCCCCCCCCAGAAATGATAAGAAAACCACACGGAATTTCGTGGGTTTCCTTATCGTTTTGGGGACTCCCCGAAACGCGACATCATTTATATTTCCAATTTTGTCGCAAACGAATGCACATCCCTACTGCTGAGTGACTGTCAGCTTTCCTCATGATCTAGTTTAAAAGCTGCTCTGTCTCAATTTTGAAGGTTAGCACCAGCAGCCTGGTTCCACCCTGGTTAAGGTGGAGCCCATTCTTTCAGAATAGACTTCCCCGTCTCCAAAATGTTGCCCAGTTCCTAACAAAACTGCACCATCGTCTCATCCACACACTTAGACTCCAGAGCTCTGCCTGCCTCTGACTGATCTCTCATTGCCCTGATCCATGCCTATATACTGACTCTGCCTGATCACTGCCTATCCTGGCCTGTGCCTGAATCTGACTCTGCCTGTTCGCCACCTGGCTCAACCCTACCTGGATTCCAACACCATCTGATCACTGCCTGCCAGCTGAATCTTGAACTGCTCTCCTCGCTGGATCTTCGCCTAAGTCCTGCCAACCTCAGAGTCCAAGGGTTCAACCTGTGGAGGAAGAGGCTGGTTTAGGTGAAACCTTCTCCTGGTCCTAGCCGGAAGCATTGTCTGCCTGCTATTGATGTGGACCCATCCCGTGTCATGTGCTGGGTAGTATCAAGCACAGTACAGCTTACTGACTCAACCCATGTGAAAAAATAAAAATGTTTTCTTTACAATATCTAGTTACAAAATATAGTTTTTCTTCCTCTTTTTCAGAGGAAGATTTATTGCAACTAGATAATAACTCATTTCTTTCAGACTTACTGGCATGCTGCCTGGCCTCCTCATCAGCTGTATTAGAATGACCTCTTTCTAGAAACTTCAATGTCAAATCATCAGATGATATATCAAAATCCTCATTTATTGAACAACTGTGCTTATGGCATTGCCACAGTTATCCTTTACAGTTTTGTTGATGGAATTCAAAAGAGTGTGAGATAGGCATAGAGTATTTCTATTTATTTATTTATTTATTTATTTAAAAACTTTTCTATACCGTCGCTAAGTCATGTACCATCGCAACGGTTTACAAATAGGCACAAAAAAGGTATATATAGGTAGTTTATCGTACATTCTAACAAGTGCCAATTAAGTACGGTTACAATATCATTAATAAAAACAATGTTTGGGTAGTGATGGTTTAGTCCAGTTGTGTTACTGAGTTACTTTTTATATTGGTCTACTTCATAACTGTATTGTCAAGTATTTTTAATATTGCAATGTCGTTTATTCTTAGCTGCGCTTTTCTGTATTTTCGTTCACTCTCTCCCTCTCTACCCCACCGTTTCTTTTGGAAAGGCTTGCTTATAGAGCCATGCCTTTAAGGTTTTCTTAAAAGATTTGATATCACTCTGTAATCTGAGTTCAGTGGGCATTGTGTTCCATAGATTGGGCCCAGCCAGTGATAAGGCCCTTTCTCTTACTTACTTAGAGGCAGGAGGATAGAAATGAAGCATGGGGGTAACTTGTGGTAACTTTTCTGCATGAAGGTAAGCTGCATGGAGCAGCAGTTACATCCTTAGACAGAAAGCATGGGGGACGCCTTGCTGGGCAGACTGGATGGGTCATTTTAGTCTTATCTGCCATCATTTATCATGATACTATGTTCAGGTGTTTGATATTACATGGGTTGATTAATCAGGAAAAGATGGAGATAAGGAATATAGAGAATAAATGAATTTTCTTGATGAAATTCTATATTTCCTCTTGAGATGAGCAAATCTGTCAATTTTCAGTTTTTGCAAATTATTTCTGTTAGGAACCTCTTTTTAACCTATGTTTCATTCTGTACGCTTTTTGCCCGTTCTTACATCTGTTTCTTATTTTTGATTGATTTTAAACAGTGTGTTCTTCCTGAGTTCTACATCCCCAGAAGAAGTGTGTGCAAAACACAGGTTGGGGTGTCAGTCTCACAGACTGCTCCCCTTAGATTCATCTGACAAAGTTGGTGTTAATAAAGAGAGGTTTTTATTTACAGCTCTTGGTGTACTATACGTTTCAGTGCAAAGGAAGTATAAAGCCATGCATTTGCAAAGAAATAAATTCATCAGTCACTTATTAAGTGGCAAATGGATAATGAACTGGCAATGAATAAACGAAGAAGAGTAATCAATTGAGAAGGCCTGAAGTTTGCCAGTTAGTGTAATTGAGCATCAAGGAGAGCTAGCAGTGTGCAGAGTAGTACACAAACTGCAGAAATGAAGGCATGTAGTAAGATGGGTGGGATATGAACTACAGAGAGAGGAAAGAGAATAGACAGGGACAGTGCAGAGGAGTTTAGACCTGTGAGGGGAAGTGAGGTGGCCCACAACAGGGTTTAGTGGATTTGGAAGACTAGAAATCTGTAAGAAAGGAAATAGGAATGATGTCTAGAAGATGTGGCATTGGAGGTGTTTAAAATCATGAGAGGTCTAAAATGGGTAGATGTGAATCGGTTATTTACTCTTTTGGATAATAGAAAGACTAGGGGGCACTCCATGAAGTTAGCATGTGGCACATTTAAAACTAATCGGAGAAAGTTCTTTTTCACTCAACACACAATTAAACTCTGGAATTTGTTGCCAGAAGATGTGGTTAGTGCAGCTGTGTTTAAAAAAGGATTGGATAAGTTCTTGGAGGAGAAGTCCATTAACTGCTATTAATTAAGTTGACTTAGATAATAACCACCGCTATTACTAGCAATGGTAACATGGAATAGACTTAGTTTTTGGGTACTTGCCAGGTTCTTATGGCCTGGATTGGCCACTGTTGGAAACAGGATGCTGGGCTTGATGGACCCTTGGTCTGACCCAGTATGGCATGTTCTTATGTTCTTATGTTTCGATGTCAGCAGTGTAGGGGGGTTGGATAAGTAGGAGGGTGTTCTTGGAGGTGGAGGGGGGGGGCTGTCCTCTATCTTTCAATCTTAGCTGCTGCTTTCCTGTAGTCCTCTGGAAGGGGATATGTAAGAGTAGCAGTGATATTCTTCTCGGTTGACCACCATCTCCGTGATCTGTCTGTAGATGATCAGTTGGCCTACCCAGTTTGCTCATGCACGTCTTCCACCATCATCCACACTTACTCACATGGATTTGTTACAAAACTAAGAAGCTGATTCATGAAAGTTGTGTTAGAATCTGTGGTAAGCAATTTTTAAAGAAGTTGAATAGCATGTATGCAAAACAAGCCATTAATTCATGATTCACTAAAGTTTCAAAGTAACTAGCACATGTAGTAAAAGGCTGTGTTGATAACATGGCTGTGCTAGTTACCATAGATGTCTCATTAAAGCACTTCAGAACTTTCTCTGCCTGGCTCATCCTTTCAATTCCACTCCCATCAGAGTCATATAAAAGTGGATCTTCCACTCCATAGCACTAATGGCTCTGCTGTATCTATGCTTCAGCTAGCTCCATCTAGGGTGAAAGCAGTTACAGCCAGCATGAGTCTTGTAACCCCCTGAAATTCCTGGTTAGGCCACAGGCCTGCAGCTTGCCAGACTTCCACTCTCAGGTCTAGCTAAGTAGTGTTCAGCATTTTTGAATTTTGGGATCAGTGATTTATGATTTAAAAACAGAAATGTTATTCTACACAGATGTTCTGATACACATATGTAATCCTAAGGGGGCATTGTAGCTCTTTTTACTAGGGCTATGTATTTACTGTCAATGCTTAATGGGGAATTCAAAAGTTCAGCCTATACTTTAAAATGAGAATGTTCTGGTTAACCAAGGTTATCCAAAGTTTATCTGTGGGAGGACAGCTATTAGGAGGAGATAGGGGTTAGTCCTTCTAATAAGGGGTGTATATTATGCATTTTTTCAATAAAGCTTAACATTTTGTCCTATTTCCTAAATCGGGGAAAATTCTGGAGTGTGGTGTAAGGCCTTCCTTGGAGGTGTGTGCAGTGTGTTGTGAGTGGCAAGTGTGACTGCTAGCCAATGGGTGAATGAGCTGCATTTGCATTGTATTTAAGAAGTGTGAGCACAGGGGCTCAGAGCTGGTCGTCTGAGGAAGGAGTCTGGAAACACGAGGCCCTGGAGGTCCGTTCCAAGGGAGTGAGAGGAGAACAGCAGTGCTTCATTCAGAAGAACTACCAAGAACTAAGGATGGGCATTTGGGATAAACAAAATAGGAAATGAGACAAAATGTTCTATTTCATTTCGGATTGTTTTCAGATTTCAAATGCAGTTCAATTAGCTGCCATACATTAAAATGGTGCCCTCTGCTGGGGAGGATCACTGGAGTTCATTTACTCTGGTGCATCCCTAGTGGACAATGTCATTTCAAGAAGAAGAAAAAAGACAGAAGACTTGTGAAGAGAACCTCCGAGGACCGAGCTCTGAGCTTGGCTATGACCCTGGGCCAAGGCATGGGACCTGGCCTCCAGATTCTTTTTTTTTTTTTTTTTGGCGGGGGGGGGGCAATGTTTATTTCATTGGGTTTTTTTTAAACAAAGTAAACATTAAACAAAACAAAATTTGTCAGGAAATCCCCCCAAAAAAAACAAAACAGAAAAAATGAAACAAAATGTTTACTTCTTCCCAAGCCTCCCAAAAACCTACCATGTGGGATGGAGTACAGAGAGAGTAAAGGAGAATATTTGCGCTTTTTCCAGAAGTACTAGCCAAGGACTTTCAGTGTAGGGCAAGACTGAAACAGAGAGACCAGTGTGGATTGCAAGGGTAGCAGAAGATTGCCTGCAGCTTACACTAGCACAGAGGTGGAGCAGAACTGCAAGCCAGTGGATTACAGGTTCTTACTAGTTAGGACAAAGTTTGGAATCTGGATTTTGTGGGGGCTGGCTGAGTCAAAGAGGAAGGCTGTGGCTGGTTATTTCAGGGCAGGGCTCGAGAATAGCACTAAGCTTCAGGGGATCCTCTGTCTCAAGAGCTGATTTGGTAAAAAGATGCTGCCTCAGGAACGGTGTCGGGGGGGGGAGGGGAGGGGGGTGCTGGCTGGACCTTGTGAGGGTTGCAGCTGGTTACTTCCTCACAGGGCCGGGGACCGACACTATGCCCGAAGGACTGGGGCTGTGCAGACGCTGATGCCGCTTTGGTAGTGTGTGTGTCTGGATGCAAGCTGTTTCTGGATGGAGTGAAAAGCGGTGCTGTCTGTAACAGAGGATAGACTTTTAACCGGGACCCTCACTGGTTCCACAAAAGAATAAGCAAAACAGAAGGATTTGTGTGTGAGAGAGACTGGCCTGAAGAGCAGTTGGTGAGATTTTAAAAAGGTGTGCGCGCTACTCGGCGCGAACACATGTACACCTGATTTTATAACTTGCGCGTGCAAGTTATAAAATCAAGGGTCGGCGTGCGCAAGGATTTACGCGCGCAACCTTTTTAAAATCCAGCCCTAAGGATGCATGTTTTTTGAACACTCGCACATCCCCTCTCTTGGATGCTCAACGTAATACTCAAATGAGCTGGCACACTAAAAGGGACACGCAATGGATAAATTGCAGGTCCCTGGCACGTCCATGGCATCGAGCGCCCAGGAGAAGTGGCTGTCCACAGGTAAGGAAAAAGGACCCAGCCACGGGTTAGGAAAATGGACGTTCATAAATTAAGCTTCCCTTTTCCTAACCTGGCTGCTGTCAAGATTTTTTTTTTTATGTTGCAGCTTTCTGTGGTTCCTTCTGCTTAGTATCATAAAGATATTATATAGGAGGAACCACAGAAAAGCTTTATTTTTTGCTTTTTTGAGCCCGGCTTGGGGTGCCTCAAAACTTAACGCCAGCTCTGGGCCGGCATTAACTTTTGAGGGTTAAAATGTGCACGTTTTGGACGCACTAATCCCGATATTGCATTGGGCATATGTGCAGCGCGTCCAAGCAAGCGTTTAGTGGCGCGCTCAGCTCAGTGCCCAATATTGCATTGGCCCCAAAGAGTGCTGAGTGAGAGAAACTGCACTGAAGTACAGCCAAGGGATACAGAAGTCATACAGAATATACATACAGGATACAGAAGATGGAGTCACTGAGGCTCAGGTGCCCAAGTGAGGCAGCTGAAAGGAATGAAGTGAGGAACTGGGAATTTTGTGATCTAAGCAAGACGACAACATTATCTGAACTAAAAAATTCTTCTCTTTCTGTCTCTTTGGATTACAATAAACGTTTATTTTATTGGAGCACAAGTAAGGTGTGGATACTGGATTTTCTGGACAGTGTTAGAAGTGTCTTCAATCAGTTTGGCCTTACAGGTTATCCTGTTCCCAGCCCATGCCCAGAGACTGAGCTGCCAGACAAACTCTCTCCAGGGCTGGGAAGGTGGCCCTTGAATACCAAGGACAGGGCAAAAACTGACCTCTCTTGGGGGCAGCTCTAACACAGCATTCCCTCTTTTGTCATGTAGCAATGACTCAATCACAAGGGACCCATCTCTCCTCTCCCCAATACACTCTCCTCATCACCAGTATCCCCTGTGCCCTTCCCTCTTTCCCCCTGCCCACAATGTCCAGCATCCTCCTCTCTCTCTCTTCCCTTCCAACATCCTCTTCTCTCTCCTCTACCCTTCCTGCCCAGCTATAACCTCCCTCCTTCTCCCCCCCCCTTCTTCCAGCAGATTGATCCTTCTCCTCCACTGCAGAGAAAAGCCTTCCTCCTTCTGCGCAACGCGTTCAAATCTCTTTCCTGCAGACACGATGTGGGAAGGTGCAGGAATGAAAGCACCGCGGTGCCCCCTTGAGCATGGCTGTTGCATAGGTCGCACACCCCAAAGGTCGGCCCTGACCATGGAAGACTCAGAATGCAGAAATAGGCTCTCAATGAAAATTCATATGGGCAGACACAATTAATAATGAAAAATGTATCAGTTATAATAAGAAATAGATACAAAAAGACAAATGGATAAATATCCCTTTTAGGATCTGATCTGTTGATATTAATGAAGAATTAAACCTGCTACTTTTAGAGCTAACAGGCAATTTTAACTTTCTTTTCTAGTTTATTTGCAAAGTACTTTAACATAGTGACATAGTGCATGATGGCAGTTAAAGACCAAAATGGTCCACCTAGTCTCGCCAGCAATTTTTTAACTTTTTTATTTGCTTTACGGGTATTAGCAACTGCCACTCCGAGCAGGCTATCCCAAGCTTTCTGTTAAGAGTAGAAGTAACTGCTGCTCCATGCAATCTACCCCATGCCTTCTGTTAAGGGTAGTAGCAACTGAAAAGAGAGTTAGAGCTCTAAGAGATGTAATTACATGTCATGCTTAGTGTAGTTCAAATATTTGGTATTGGAAAAGCTTTGTGGATAATGCAGGCATCAATCCTGCTAGTTCTTGCATGCTAAGCATAAATATTACCATTTGAGTTAATTCCCCCAACTCTACCACATATGCTAATTCCCCTATATTTAAATATCCTTAGAGCGTGGTTTTCAACCCAGTCCTGAGGACATACTTAGCCAATCAGGAATTCAGAATAGCCTCAATGAATATGCATGAGAATGGAGTCAGTGCATGCAAATCTGTCTCATGCATTTTCATTATAGATGCCCTGAAAACCTTATAGCCTAGATGTGTCCCAAGGATTGGACTGAGAACCACTGTACTAAAATGCACTGAATTTCATGAAGATGTCATGATTTCACAACTGAAAAGTTTCTGCTGTCTTGTATGCAAATAAACCTAGTAAAAAACTTATGTATAGAAGTTTACTAAGCACAAGTTTGTGAAAATAATAACTATATCTGTGAAAGCCTTTTCATGCATAGTTTAGCACTGCTAATATAATTGAGTTGCTTTGCATTAATTTCCATTGCAGCAGCTCATTAAGAGCCTCATTTGCAAAGGATTTTTCCCACAGAGACAGAATGGGAGAAAAGCTTTAGTAAATCAGGCCCTAAATTTGAATTTGTATAAACATTTTGCAAGAGTGAACTTATATGCATAAGTTTACTCCACGGGAAGTCATAAATATTCACAAAATCCACTTTTTACATTACTACCCCTCCTTAACCTGTGCAGGACCAGGCTAGACACCTGGTCCACCTTAAATCCCATACAGGGAGAGAGTTGCTGGGCAGAAAGAGCTTTCTGGGTGGGACCCTGCTGGGCAGGATAAGAGTCAGAGCCCAGCTGGGGTCAGGAGGCCAGTCCCAGGTCTCTAGGAGAAAGCAGCTCCTGAATACATTGCTGTCCTAACTGAAGCTTTGAGTAATACTGCTGGAGGCAAATCTTTCTGTTGTATGCTGATAAGAGTAAATAAAGTATATTGGTTAAGAAGTCAGTGTGGTTTCTGCCTTCAGCCTAAGAAAGTTGCTCAGCCATCCCATAGTGCATATGAAGGGAAATTGTTCGCCTAAGCCTAACAAATGCATACATTTGTTAGGCTTTGTGAAATTTGGTGCAATTTAATATATAGGCCTCAGTATGAACTTCTCTTTTCAGAATTTCCAAAAGGAAAGGCAAAATATGAATATTATTTGCTTATATAATTAGAACTGAGAGACCTTAAAAATTGAGCTGTCGTCCTCAAGGACCACAGATGGATCTGGTTTCTAGGATAATCAAACTCTGTGAATTTGTCACTAGGACCGCTTTATAAAAATATATTTCATGAATATTCATTGCAGAGCTGTGGCATGCCTATAGACAATATGGTCACGGCCATAGGCACCACTATCGAAGGGTGCCATGTGCCACATCTCAAAAAAGATATAGTTGCAATGGAAAAGGTACAGAGAAGGGCGACCAAAATGATAATGGGGATGGAACAGCTCCCCTTTGAGGAAAGGCTGAAGAGGTTAGGGCTGTTCAGCTTGGAGAAGAGACGGCTGAAGGAGGATATGATAGAGGTCTTTAAAATAATGAAAGGTCTTGAATGAGTAGATGTGGATCAGTTATTTACACTTTCGGATAATAGAAGGACTAGGGGGTCACTCCATGAAGTTAGCAAGTAGCACATTTAAGACTAATTGGAGATAATTCTTTTTCACTCAACGCACAATTAAGCTCTAGAATTTGTTGCCAGAGGATGTGGTTAGTGCAATTAGTGTAGCTGGGTGTAAAAAAGGTTTGGATAAGTTCTTGGAAGAGACGTCCATTAAATGTATTAATCAAGTTGACTTAGGGAATGGCCTCTGCTATTACTGGCATCAGTAGCATGGGATCTTCTCAGTGTTTGGGTACTTGCCAGGTTCTTGTGGCCTGGTTTGGCCTCTGTTGGAAACAGGATGCTGGGCCCTTAGTCTGACTCAGCATGGGAATTTCTTATGTTCTTATTACTAATTGTGGGATCTGGATGGAGGCCTGTTTCTGATGCCTGGGGCTCAGCTCAAGCCCAGGCCAGACACAGCTATTATTAGCAACAGTAACATGGGATAGACTTAGTTTTTGGGTAATTGCCAGGTTTGTATGGCCTGGATTGGCCACTGTTGGAGACTGGATGCTGGGCTTGATGGACCCTTTGTCTGACCCAGTATGGCATGTTCTTATGTTCTTATGCTTAAAATTTGGTTTTATATGTGTAAATGCACTTTACCCATGAGATGCAAAAAATAATGCATGCATTATGGTGTTACAGCCCTAACCCTACAATAATGCCCTAATGCCATTTGAAAAATGACCCTGTATGTTAATTGCCTTGACTACATCTTTTGGAAACAGATTCCATAACTTGATTGTGTGCCAAGTGAAAAAATACTTCCTACAATTTATTTTAATTCTGCCAGTTGCTAGTTTCATAGAGAATCCCCTAGTTCTAATTTTGTCTGGGAGGATAAATAACCATTCCCTATTTACCTGTTTCATCCCACTCATGATTTTATAGGCCTCTATCATATCTCCTATCAGCCATCCGTTCTCCAGGCAGATAAACTAGAAATGAGCTTCGTTTTTCCGTGTCGGGTTGGGTTTCGGTTCGGGCGCTACATGGGAAAATTTTGTTTTCCCATGGGTTGTTTTTCGGCGGTATGGATCGGGAAAAACAAAGCCAAAAAACAAATCGAAAAAAAAAAATGAATCGGAAAACAACCATCCCAACCCTTCAATTTTACTTTATTACAACTCCCCCACCATCCCTATCCCTCCCCAAGACTTACTAAAAGCCTTGGTGGTCCAGTGGGGTCCCGCGAGCAATGTCTCCCTCTCGGGCCGTCGGACCTACCACAAATCAAAATGGCACCAATGCCCTTTGCCCTTACGATGTGACAGGGGCTACCGGTGCCATTGGTTGGCCCCTGTCACATGGTAGGAGCAGTGGACGGCCAGCACCTTCTTAGAAAATGGCGCGGGCCATCCATTGCTCCTTCCATGTGTCAGGGGCCGACCAAAAGCACCAGTAGCTCCTGTCACATGGTAAGGGCAAAGGGCTACTGGTGCCATTTTGATTCCTGGCAAGCCCGATGGCCCGAGAGGGAGACATCACTCGCGGGACCCCACTGGACCACCAGGGCTTTTAGTAAGTCTTGGGAAGGGATCGGGATGGTGGGGGGGGGGGGTTGTAATAAAGTAAAATTGAAGGGTTGGGTGGTTTTTTTTTTTTTTTTTTAATAAATGTGCCCCTCCCCCTCGCACTAACCTGAAAAATGAATTTTCCCCAAACTTCGGGGAAAATCCGTTTCGGGGTTCGGGTCCCCCGAACCAGGATGAATTAGACAATTTCATTGAAATTGCCTAATTCGTGATAAATGAAAGCACATCTCTATGAAAAACCCTGACCTGTTTAGCCTTTCCTCATACGAAAGCTTTCCATTCTTTTTATCTTCTTGGTCGCCCTTCTCTGTACCTTATTTAGTTCTGCTTATCTTATTTTGAGATGAAGTGACCAGAACTGCACATAATACTCAAGATGTGGTCACACCATGGATCTATACAAAGAAATTATGATATTCTCAGTTTTGTTCTCCATTCATTTCCTAATAATACCTAACATTCTATTTTCCTTTTTGAGTGCTGCTCTGCACTGAGCCAAAGATTTCAAGGTATTGTCCACAATGACTCTGAGGTCCTTTTCCTAGATAGTGACTACTAACACAAAACCCAGCATCATGTACTTGTAACTAGGATTATTTTTCCCTACATGCATTACCTTGCACTTCTCCACATTAAATTATATCTGACATTTAGATGTCCAATCTCCTAATCTCACAAGGTCTTTCTGCAGTTGTTCACAATCCACTGCTATTTTAATAACGTAAAACAATTTTGTATCATCTGCAAATCTGGTCACCTAACTTGTTGTTCCTTTCCCAGATCATTTATGAATATGCTAAAAGGACAGACCCCAGGGGACTCCACTAATGACCATTTTCCATTTTAAAAATTGATCATAGAAACATAAAAATATGACAGCAGAAAAAGATTGTCTGGCCCATCCAATCTGCCCATCCATCCAATTCATTTAGCATTATAATTCTCATCACTTCCTTAGAGATCCCCTATATATATATCACATGTTTTCTTAAATTCAGATACTATTTTTTTCTCTACCACTTACACTGGGAGACTGTCACACACATCCACTGCCCACTAAAGAAATATTTCCTAAGATTACTCCTGAGCCTACCCTTTCAACCTCATCTCATGACCCCTCATTCTAGACCCTCCTTTCCATTGAGTCCTACCCTCTGTTTCCTGTCTTTTATCCAGTTACCAATTCACAGTAGTTCATTTGCTCTGATCCTATGACCCCCCAGTTTTCTGAGAAGACTTTTTATGAGGGACTTTTTGAAATGACTCCTAAAAATCCAAATACAGTATTTCAACCAGCTCACCTTTATTTAATAATCCACATGTTTATTTACACCTTCCAAAGATCTAGTAAATTGGTAAGGCAAGACTTTCCTTTGCAAAAACCATGTTGACTTTCCCCCATTATACCATGTCTATCCACGTAGTTAATAGTTTTGTTTTTAAGAATAGGTTTTACCATTTGGCCCAACACTGATATCAGACTCACCAGTCTATAGTTTCTTGGATCACTTATGGAGCCCTTTTTAAAAATTGGCATCACAGTGACCACCCTCCAGTCTTCAGGTATCATGACTGTTTTAAATGATCCTGAATTCCACTGAGAGCTAGATCTAATGTGGTTCAACCCCTCTGGTTTGTTCCATGACCAACTGCTGCATGAAGGCATCTAGAAACTTTACCTCCCTTGCATGCCTGATGTGACATTTATGCAATCAATACTTGGATAATTAAAGTCTCCGATTATTATTACAGTGCCATTGTACTAGCCTAATATTTGTTAGGTTTTACAATCTGTTTCCTCATCCTGGACAGGCAGGAGGTAGTATATCACCACTACTATACTCTTCCCTTTTACCTTTGGAATTTCTGTTCACAAAAATTCCAGAGTACACTTTGTTTCCTGTGAAACTTTTATTCTGCTTGACTCTATGCCATCCATAACCTGTAGTGCCATCTCTCCAATCATTTTTATTGCTCTGTTTAGATTAAATATTATTTAAAAATGAACTAAATGAACTTTTTTCAATAAAAATTCACTTTTTTGGATAGCAGAAGTATGAATTTTTATGGAAAATTATGCAAATTTGCTACATAATCTTGAAAACATCTGCTGTAAAAAACCGGGAGCTCTGATTATAGCAAAAATATAAGCCAGTTCTACTGGCTTATATTATGTTATGCTTGTATTTACATGTAGTTCTGTACTAACAGTCAAATATAGTAGCATGATGAAATATAAACTCAAAAGTATTGAGACAACTTACTACACTCAATGGTTTCAGAAATATACATAAATCCTACAGAAATATGCTATCCTACTGTAACTGATGAGATTTCTAAGCCCCTCTATTTTAAGCAGACAGAAGTATGTGAAGGTTCTGACGTACTGCAATGTGCCTCGTCACTCCAGTCATCACAGTCATTGAAGCCGTTGCATAACAATTTCCTTGGGATGCAGATTCCAGTGGCACACAAGAAAGTCTCCTGTCCTCCACAAACCACTGAAAGGAGAAGAAACAGATATGGATGAGTTTTGCAAGCTGAGAAGACCCTCATATATATTAAGTTTTCAAATATGCTTTGAATTTGTCATATAGGGGATAATTTTGTAACAGCCCATATAAATTTGCAAGCTGTAACATGCACAAGTTACAACAATTTTCAAAGAAAACTTTGAAAATTACTCCAGCAAAACTATTTGTACATAATTACACCTGCTGCTACATGCAGGTGGTTTTGCCATGAAAATTTTTATGTTTACTTTTTAAAATCAAAAATTATACATGTAAAAAAAACTATACCCAGAGTCTGCCCCCTGCAACACCTCATTCAAAGTTGAATGAAAATGCACACATACAGGTCTTATATATATACTTTTACCCAAATAGCAGATTTCACCCCTGGAAATTCTTTTTAAAATTACCTTCTTGGTTAACAAATTCATGGTTTCCACAAGATACTCACACTGCTCTTACATCATTCACAAAATAGGCTTTACTAGCATCATACCAAAATCGAGAAGAAATGTATTACTTGGTTGATAATGATTTCTAGTTGACCTAGAGTTAGACACCAGTTTTATAAAGTCCCTGCGGTAAACAAAAGTCTTCCCTGTTCACATGACTGTTTCTTTTAAATGATGCTAATCCAATCAACACATAACATCTTTTCTGCTCTACCAAATCCTTTTAAGTTGTATGCACTTCTTTCTTTAAGCCTTATAGTCACACCTGCAGAATATAGTCAAAAGCTCAAATGCTTCACGTTTGAATTCTTACCCTGGTCCAGTTAATGGTACTACATGCAACCTACAAAACACTTCAGCAGACTAGGAACATAACATCCATAAAATATTAAAGGAAAAAAATGTTTAATACTTAACCCTTAGGTATCTGAACACTCTTTCACAGTGTATTTGATGTTTAGTAAAGCACACTTAAAGCCTATAGGTTTGCTACCCATGGAAAAAACAATAATAGCTGGTCTAAATGTCATGATTGACACAATCAATAGGCATTCAAGAAATTAGACCAATGACGCTTAGCATGGTGGTAGATTTTGGTGTGTGTACACTGTGTAGCATTAATATTGGGCTGAATTAGAGTCTTAGATGAATGGCTGCTATTTTATATCTGTTATTATCCTGAGGGTAAACTGTTCACTAGTGGATTTTGTCTGATAATTAGGCTTGTCCTGAGTCTTATGTAATTTTATGTTGGTTAGATTAGAATTTCATTATTTGACCTGTGCTATGGCTGTTTTATCTGTATTTATAAAATGCTATTTGGATTTTGTATGTTATTTATTGTTTAGTGTTTTAATTAATGACTATCTTTGTATTGTATCTTAATAGCTGTCATGTGTTTAATGCACTGAACATGGAAAATGTGGCTTATAAGTAGTACATTGAAAATTGAACTTTATTTACTAATTTCAACTTGATTAAAACTTCAGAGTCATTTTCTCAAAACAAGTACAAAATAATATGTTGTGTCTTTGATCTGAAAAAATGTGTTAAAAGGTTTGTATACAAAGATAGAGTATGGGCTGAATATTCATAGCCCTTTGTGTATATAAAACACATTTTGATGTAGGTAAATAGCTGTTATAAAATTGTCGCTGGCGCAGTGCATGTTAAAGTATGTGCATAATCTGATCTCATGCTGAGTTTTACCCACACTGGGAGGAGACAGTCATTGGGCAGAGGTTAGTTTTATTAATTTAGTTAACTGCAATTCCTTGAAAATAACACGGTGTATAATTTAAAAGATAAATAATTTAAGTATGTTTTTTAATTGTAAACTGCTTAGTTGTCTTTTCTATAAGTGGTCTATCAAACTGAATAAATAATAATAATAAATAAATATGATACAATACAAAACAAAAAAACATAATACTAACCAATAAATAACACAAAGATACAGTAATAAATATATATAAATAATTTTCACAATAAAGCTTAGTAATACCAAAGCTTAGTAATATCAAAGCAAAGCTTAGAAATATCAACGATGACTTAAAACACATCCCCAGGTAATATTAAGTAAGATTCTGAATATATATATTCAACAGAACACAAAGTTATAGCCTTCACATAATCACAATATAAAGCATAAAATAAACATAACAAAATTAAGAACTGAAGGCTTGTGCATAAAATCATGCTAAAGTTTTATTTAGCTTGCTGAACTAATTATTTTTAAAATAAACTATTTTTCTTTAGGAACACAACTTTGATGTGGACATTGAGGTGAATTAGGGAATGTGCGAATAAGTCGGGCTCATGCATGCCGCGCGGATTTTAAAAGCCGTCCAGGTACATGCATATCTCCCACAGTGCACACTTCTCCAAAGATTTGAAAAAGGGGTGGGGGTGGGCATACACATATATCACTGATACCTCCCTTCAAAGCACACACATACCTCTGTTTACAGTTTGATATGCATATCTTGTATGCCTTAAAGAGCATTTAAATTTGCTTTTGATACTTAACTACCTGATGAATTGTTTAATGACATTTGTATATCCCAGTGCTGCCTTTACTTCTGTTTTGAATTGTTTTTTTTATCTGAGCTGAGTTTTTTTCTCTATCTTATTTTATGCTATATTTCTTGCTGTCAGTTAGAATCATCAAAAAGTGTTACTAATGCATTGATAACAAAAAGGAGCATGTTTATGGGAATTTTTGCACCATGCAGTAACTTGCTGCTTCGCATTGCAGTAAACTTATTTTTCGGCAAGAGAAAGAGAGAGAGAGAGACTAACTATCAAGAGCCATGTAATAGGTCGAGGTGAGGTGTTGGTGGTGGTTTCGGGTTTATGGGCCAGTTTCGCATGTAGAGTGAGATATAGGAACAGCATAGTACACCTTGGTGAAGATTTCACGTTATTTTGAGTGAGGAAAGTCTCAAAAAGATGAGATTTCTACTATGTTCTCTCACCCTAGCTTGATGGACTCTATAACAGGGTACCATCAAGCTAGGGTGAGGAAACACAGTACAAAATTTCATCTTTGTGAGATTTTCCTCACTCCAAATGATGTCAAATCTTCACCAAGGTGTACTGTGCTGTTCATACATGTCACTCTACATGCCAAGCTGGCCCCTAAATCCAAAACCACCACCAACACCTCACCTCGACCTATTAGATGACCCTCCTTTAGAGATATAAATAGGTGTACACAGTGATGCCTTCTCCAGAGGCTCTGGCTTTCTCACTCTTTCTCTCTCTCTCTGAGCCCAAAAGTAGACAAAATGCAATTCCAAAAATTTATCACAAATTGTGTTATGGCCATTTTAGGCATATCACACAGCCTAACACCAGGGAAAAAGGTGTAGTTATTTCTGGCATTAAAACCATGCAATAATACCCCTCATGTAACTAAATTCCACCTCTCTAAAAGAATTTGCATTCATACCATGCATTATGAACACTAACACATGCATTAATACCATAACATATTTTGATGAATGACCCAGTTAGATTGTTAGTTATATTTTCTGTCTGTTAACTGTATTATTTGATATATTTATCAGTAATTTTACAGTTTATAGAAAAAAAGCAGTTTATAATGTGATTAAAGAAATAAATAAAAGAACTGACATCATACACTAGATATACAAATAACATTTTAAAAAAAGGACAGGGAAAAGCCACTTAGCCACTTCCTGGACACTACTGAGGGTTTGATAATGGTGATGGAATACAGTGTTGTGGGCATAGACCCTTAGGCCGAGGTGGAATTGGCACAACCTGCAGGGAGGAGCCCTGCAGGTCTCCACTGTTTGCAGGAAAAGCTTCACCAATACCAGCCCATGTTCCCCTTAGATTGAGCGCTCGGGTGGCAAGGCCAGCTGGACTTAGGTGCAGGCCTCTGTGGCGGTGAAGATCCATTATATGGGAGATGTTGCAGGCCATCATGAGAAGAGGCAGAGTCAGAGATGAGCAGCGGTCAAGGCAAGTGGCGGATAGAGTCATACAGGCTGTGGTCAAAGGCAGGTAGAGTTCACGTAGAATCATGGTTCAGGCAGTAGTCGGTAGCAGGCGGAGTTCAGTCAGAAACCGTAAACGGGCAGTGGTCAGAGGCAGGCAAAAGTCAAGCAGCATCAATGTCCAAACCAGGGTCAAGCCAGAAGTCCAATTCGAGAAGAAAAGGAATGAAAGGGAGGGCAAGAAGGAGAAAGGACCTCTGGAGGAGGACAGAATGCTGAAGATAGACAAGGAGAAGACTGACTACGAAGATAGGAACTCAACACAAACCAGACTGCCAATGGAACCAGGAACAGGACACAGGAACTCAGGAACACACAGCAGGAGTCAAGAACCAGGAAACAAGATGCAGGAACTAGGAACCAAGAACGCAGAGGCAAAACACTATTCCAATGGAGTCGATCTTTTGCCAAGGTGCTGAAGGGACATCCAAGAAGGCCTTGTATACTGAGGAGGCTATGAGGTCATGAGGAGGCACCTCTGGTGGATTCCCACCGCTGGCCCTTTAATTTGCCAGCAGTCGGTGTGCGCATGCCCTAAGGGCAGCAGCACCAGGAACAGCGGTGTCCTGCCGCGAGCATTGTGCGGCGTGCTGTCAGGCCGCGGCGTGCCTTGTCGCCACATTGGAGGAGGAAGGCTGGGGCGTCTGTGGGCTTTGCGAGTTGCCGAATGCAACAAATAGTTAGGTTACATTCTTCCCTTCCTGGGCCTGCTGGTGATCATTCTCTCCTCCTGCTGCTACTGTTGCTGTACTTGTAACTGCAAAAACAGCGTGTCATTGTGAGGCTGCAAAAGAAAAGAAAAATAAATAAGAGAGTCCATACTTAAACTCCTTCTTGAATTTTTATTATTATTATTATTTATTTGACTTGATTGATTGCCATTTCTTACTACAGTAAATAAAGACAATTTACAATTTTAAAAAAAACCTTTCTAACATCAACAGCTCACACTGCATCAACAGATAATATGACAGAACAGACAGTTGAAGGGAATGGCCAAGAAAGCATACAATAATACAGTAAAGAATCATAAAAGGATAGTAGAAATCAGAGCATTATAGAAGTTGACAACACTGTAACCAGTGACATCTGATAGTGCTGCAAACAAAGATAACCAAGCTAGTCACACCTTGAAGAACACTGACTGAGAACACTCATCCTGACATTAGCACATGACACACATGCATGCATCTTGTTTAGAACATGAAAGTCAGATTGGTCATGCAGCTGCTTGACTGGATACACACATGCGACACATATGCACATAACTAAAAGAGTAACCATGCTGTCATATAAGCATGTACCATAGACAGCACATGAATTCACACTGATGGCCATACACACACACAGAGCCATGCCAGCATGTGAAATAGCAAAAACATTGTACTCACTGCTCGGCTATAAAATGATAAGCCATAGCTTTCCCCTGACATGAGATATGAATCTGGGTCCTCCTGACAATATCTGGATGAGGGTGCTATGGCTGCTTTCAAGCAACAGTAACAATGTCTTCCTCTGCCCTATGCTGGTCTGAAAAAAAAAAAAAGCAAGGAAAATCAAATCATTCAATATACACTTAAATATCTAACCATTGTAAGTCTGACATGACTTTTAACTCTAGTTATTGACTATTATTACAAGCTTTCACAGACAGTACATAATCCTTCACTTATATTTCATCCTTAGTCATGTCACTTTTTAAGGATGAGGTGTGGTTTTATTTATTTTACTGTGTAGTCTCATGATTATGTATGTTTCTTTCATACACCACCTTGGGCATCCCTTTTTGGGTCAGGGATGCGGTTTCTATAAAATGTTAAATAAAAATAAATAAATAAATAAAGGAATAGAAATACTTAGATGAAACATAACAGATCAAAGACAAGTACTTACAGAGATTGGCAGGAGGATTCTCCATAACTCCTTTGAAGTCCAGTTACTGGCTGCAGAATACCAGTTAGAGGTACAGAGATAGCCTTAGCCTCCAGATTACAAACTAACCCATTTACTCCCATTAAGTGGCCCATTCAGGCAATGATGAAAATCACGTGAGGCGCAACACATGAGATTCTTCTATGCATTCAGTTTAATCCGGCTGATATGATAAACGATTTCACTAAAGGTAGGATAGTGATAAATTTCCTACCCATTTGGTCTACCAATGATGGAGCTGTGGTAATCATTCTCATGTGTTGCTGAGTGAGTGATCTTCCTATTTTATGACCAACTTTGCTGATCTCAAGGTTTATACAGGCCGTAGTTTGGTGTGATACTATATCTGAAGGAGCTGATTGAAAGGGCGCCTTCCTAGTGACTTCAACGGGGGCATGAGACACAAGTGTCATCATTATGTCTTCTGTCTGCAGATGTCTCCACTCCTAACATGGCACTTGGTTCTCACATGACTTTCTTAAGATATGCAAACTTCTGAGCCAAATCTTTAAACAAGGGATGTGATTCTTTGCCAAAAATTAATGAATAACTTTTGACCATAAAAGCTGAATTTGGGTAAGCCAAATCTAATCTTTACTCATCTATCATTTAGCTACAACAGTTGCTACCTTTTATGAGCCCCAGCTGATAAACTATTTTATTCTTCTAAATAATCTCTTGGCAGAGATTCAGTTTCATTTTTAGAAACTAAGAAATATTACATTGTATTTCTATTGAGAAGGTATTCTGATGTTTTTGGAAGTTGAGGCCTCTTTTTTATGTAAAAGAATACATTTCTGAAGTTAGTTATTTCCATCCTTTTATTTTTAGCGGTCTTTGACAGAATACAAAAACCCTTCGAGCTGAGGTTACCTGAAGGCCTCTTTGTGTATTTTCCTTTTGATTCACGCTTAGTGGCCTGAAGCTTGCTTCCACTGAAACCTTCCATTCAGTAGACAGGAGAGCGTCCCCCTGTGAGAAGGCAGCAGATTCCAAACACATGCTTCATCTGTTCTGCCAGCGAAGCCAATGAATTGTAGGACCAAACCATCTGGTGTCCAGACTTGCGATAACCATTTCTCCAAGGCTTACACATTTACGGTATTGCTGCGAGAAGATCCTACTGGCGCTCCTGCAGGGTGAATTCTTTATTTGTTTTTACAGCAAAAATTAAAAATACAAGTCGTGAAAGCACACCTGCTCCTGCAAAAACATTCACTGAACTCTGTCAGGATTAAGGATGGTGAAGAGAAAGTGAATTCATTTCAGTAGCCATAACATAAGACGCATGTTTACCAGAAGCTGTTCTATATCTTTAGGGCTCCAGTTTTAGGTTCTTCTGTTGGATGATGATAATGATCACTCCATGCTAAAGAACTGCTAGGAGCAATCAGCAACTTTCTAGTTATTGCATTATTTATTTGTCTATTTTTTTCTTAGAATATTAAAAGTAAGTAATTGACTGTGAGATCAAAACAAAGACATGTAGCACAACTGATTTAGGATCATTGAAAACAGATTTTTACATAGATAATGACACCAAAAGTTCATTTTTTTTTTAAAAATGCTTTTCATTCAGGTAAAGTTAATAAAATAACCACAATACTAGCCTTTTGTTCATAATTCCTCTGCACTGGCCATGATCCTTTGTTTTTTTTTATTACTATTAATTTATTTGGTACACTGCTGTACCCAAATCTTTGAAGGGCAGAAATTTCAAAACACAAATAAGAAAACCAGAGGTAATTATTACAGAAGCACAAAACCTGACACCTGATGAATGTGAAATGCTGGAGTGAAGACCATCACTTCCCTACTGGAAGCGTCCGCAGCTCTTACCATTTTCCTTCTTACCCTTCCTGTGTTAGGTTTGCTGGCCAACACATTTTGTTCCAGCCTCAAAGCTGTTAAGACATCTGGCGACTCTTCTATGTAAGCAATTCAGTCATGCATAATTTACTTGGCATATACAGCAGGTAGTAAAAACATGACCTTTTCATGCTTTGTCTTCCCTACACCTTGTGCTGTTCTGCTATTAAAGAGGTCTGGCTATCAGTGACTGGCAGGAACACAGTAGACATACAGTATGCTGCACCAAAACAGTGATGTCCTACCCCCAAAAGTATTTAGGGGAAAAAACCATAACCACCCACATAGTTACTGCTTTCTTTTCATCCCACGTTCTATTTCTGTTACACAAAAGAAGCTGAAGCAGTCCTCTGTTACAGCAGAGACAGCAGTGCATAAATGTTTCTGAAATCTCCCGTACTTCACTAACCTTTTGGCCTTTCCAGAAAATTGCACTGGGTCATATGTACAGTAATGAAGTTTCTCCTACTTAAATATTGGGGGAAAAGGCTCTGTTAAAAGTCAAATTCATATTAAGTTACTATTTTTAAAGAACAAGCAGATAAAACAGCAAGAGATACACAGCTTTTCCCCTTTGCTTACATTTATAATCCTCTGTCCCATTTAACGTACCTATTTATTTATATGAAGGATGCAGAATGCACCCTGCACAGTGATGTGTTTCAAGATCATCTGTGCTTCAGGGAGTCAAGTGTTTCCAAATTACTCTGCTACAGTGCATGAATCTGCAGCATATGTCTTTGTCTGTAAAGTCTGGCCGGTGGCAGGAGAGCCATTTGACCAGCCACACTCACCACGGTACCCTGCCAGCCGCTTCCTGATGCCTTGCTCCTCAGATGCCAATGTGGCTAGGATGCCACCATGCTGCTCCTGCCCCAGGCCTCCAGGGCGTGCATAGGTGCCACACAATGCATCTTAAAGGTCCTGTGGTGGAAACTTTCCTCGGGCACTCTCTTATGATGTCAGCCAGCCCGGGAGATTTAAGGAAAAGCTGTGCAGCAATTCAGCGCTTCAGCAAGAGGTCCTCCTGCCTTGCAGTGTGTTGCTATCTCTCTGAACCTCGTTGTTCTGCCTTGCCTTGTTGCCCTGCTGTGCCTCCTTGTCTTGATCCTGCCTTGTACTGTCTTTATGTTGCCTTGCCCTGTCCGCCCTGCCTCGTCTTGTCTGTCTTGGCCTGATTCCCGGTTCTGACTTCTCCTGCAGATAGTCAGATACTGACTACTCTCTTGTCTGCTGCCTGGTTCTGACCTCTGCTACAGGCAGACTATTCCTCTGGACTTCTGCCTGCCCCGACCTTGGTCCGGATCCAGATACTGACTCTCGCTGCCTGCCCAGGACCTTGGCCTGGACCCAGACCCTGCCTACTCGCTGCCAACCCTGACCTCTTCCTGTATCCTGACTTCAGGGGGGCAGCGATACTTTCAAAGCTCATTAAGTTTGACAGTAGGAGTCTCTCATAATAAATATATAACTGTTTCAAAATGATTTGGTTCTGCTTGGTGATGACTATAATGCTAATACCACGCTTCCCTTTTTTTCAATTTGTACAATGTAATGAAACCACAATACATCAAGAGTTATTTTTCAGCATGTATTGGACATATAAATGGCAGATGAAATTTAATGTGGGACCCCTCTCGCGAAAAAACATTGTGGCTTAGTGCATCTAGGTTGAATTTAGCTGGATAAGTTGGACTTGCTATTGAGCAGGTCTATAAACTTATCCATCTAGTTCCTGATATATTCAGCAGCACGAACACACTGCCGAATATCCCAACCAAGTTTGCTAGATATGTTTATCTGGCTGACTTGTTCAGGAAGATAGCAGCTGACTATTAACCTCCTAGAGTCCATCACGGTGTTCAACAATTTGAACTACAAAAAAGTGGGAGCATTTCTGAGAATACTAACCTGGAGGTTCTGGATTTCAATCTCCTACCTAAAAACTTAAATTTATCCTCTAGGTCCTCCCTCCTGCACCTTCCTATGTCCTTTGTAACCACATTTTAAAAATAGCATATAGTCAACTAGGAATAAAGTTCTGAAGGAAATAAGCTGCATTCTGGAATCATTATGACTAGAAATTCCATATGAAAATGCTGATGACTCAAAATTATTCAAAGTTGTCAAACCACAAGGGGATTGTGAGAAATTGCAAGAGGACATTGCAAAACTTGGAGACTGGGGACGCAAATGGAAAATGAAATTTAATGTAGACAAGAGCAAAATGATGTACTTAGGGGTACATTTTTTTAAAAAGCGCGAGCGCGTATTTTTGTTCACGCACCAGGCGCAAACAAAAGTACGCCGGATTTCAATAGATTCACGCGTAGCCGTGCGTATCTTTTAAAATCTGGGATCGGCGCGCACAAGGGGGTGCACATTTGTGCACCTTGCGCGTGCCGAGCCCTGCACGCGCTGCCTGTTCCCCAGGGACATCGCACTGCCCCGACACGCCCCCCTAGCAAAGCCCCGGGACTTACGCACGTCCCGGGGCTTGTGCGCCTTGCTGAGCGGCCTCAGAGGGAACTTTCCTTCCGCCTCCCCCCACCTTCCCCTCCCTTCCCCTACCTAACCCAGCCCCCCAGCCCTATCTAAACCCCCCTACCTTTATCGCAAAAGTTACCCAGGGGCTGGTCCGGAGGCCTCAGCCACGCCCCCCAGAACGCCCCCTGGACGGCACCACGCCCCGGAACGCCCCCCGGAATGCCCCAAACATCGCACTGCCCCAACACGCCCCCCTAGCAAAGCCCCGGGACTTACGCACGTCCCAGGGCTTGTGCGCCTTGCTGAGCGGCCTCAGAGGGAACTTTCCTTCCGCCTCCCCCCACCTTCCCCTCCCTTCCCCTACCTAACCCAGCCCCCCAGCCCTATCTAAACCCCCCTACCTTTATCGCAAAAGTTACCCAGGGGCTGGTCCGGAGGCCTCAGCCACGCCCCCCAGAACGCCCCCTGGACGGCACCACGCCCCCGGAACGCCCCCCGGAATGCCCCAAACATCGCACTGCCCCGACACGCCCCCCTAGCAAAGCCCCGGGACTTACGCACGTCCCGGGGCTTGTGCGCCTTGCTGAGCGGCCTCAGAGGGAACTTTCCTTCCGCCTCCCCCCACCTTCCCCTCCCTTCCCCTACCTAACCCAGCCCCCCAGCCCTATCTAAACCCCCCTACCTTTATCGCAAAAGTTACCCAGGGGCTGGTCCGGAGGCCTCAGCCACGCCCCCCAGAACGCCCCCTGGACGGCACCACGCCCCCGGAACGCCCCCCGGAATGCCCCAAACATCGCACTGCCCCGACACGCCCCCCTAGCAAAGCCCCGGGACTTACGCACGTCCCGGGGCTTGTGCGCCTTGCTGAGCCTATGCAAAATAGGCTCGGCACATGCAGGGTTTTTTTTTTAAGAGTTACGCGCTTAAATTATGCGCGTAACCCTTTTAAAATCCGCCCCTTAGGGAAGAGAGCCCCAAATTAAAAGCTACAAAATGAAAAGTTCCACATTAGGAGTTACCACTCAGGAAAAGGATCTAGGTGTCATCATTGAAAATATGTTGAAATCTTCTGCTCAGTGTGCAGAGGCAGCTAAGAAAGCAAATAGAATGCTAGGGATTATTAAGAAAGGAATGGAGAGTAAAACAGAGAATATCACAGTGCCTCATCTTGAGTACTGTTTTTAGTTATGTTCCCCACATCTCAAGAAAGATATGGCAAAATTAGAAAAAGTTACAGAGAAGAGCGACCAAGATGATAAAGGGGATGGAACAATTCCTCTATGAAGAAAGGCTAAAGAAGTTAGGACTCTTCAGCTTGGAGAAGAGATGGCTGAGGGGGGATATGATAGAGGTCTATAAAATAATGAGCGGAATGGAACAAGTAAACGTTAATCAGTTGCTTACTCTTTCAAAAAGTACAAAGATGAGGGGACACACAATGAAGTTACTGGATAATGCATTTAAAACTAAAAAGAGAAAATATTATTATTCAACACATTTAAGCACTGGAATTCATTACCAAAGGATGTGGTGAAAGCTGTTAGTATAGCTGTGTTTAAAAAAGGTTTGGACAAGTTCCTGGAGAAAAATTTCATTAACAATTATTAAGGGAGAGTTGCAGAAATTCACAGCTTATTCTTGGGATAAGCAGCTTGGAATCTATCTACCCCCTAGGGATTCTGCCACGTACTTGTGACCTAACTTGGTCACTGTTGGAAAAAGGATACTGGGTTTGTTTGTCCCTTGGTCTGACCCAGCATGGCAAGCTTTATGATTTTATGTTCTTATGAGATGGGGAAAAGTATAATAGTGGAGATATAAATACCATCCATCTGGCCAAGATGAAGAGAAAGACTGAAATTCTAACACATTAAACAGGCCAATACAATTGGCAACACAATATTAAGGGGAGATTTCATTTACTCCAATATTCATTGGATCAATGTCTCATCAGGACATGTCAGGGAGGTAAAGTTTCTAGATATCATTACTGCTTTATAGAGAAGCTGGTCTTGGAACTGATTAGAGAGGAATCTAATTTAGATGTAATTCTCAACAGAATGCAAGATCTGGTACAAGGGATAAAGTGGTAGAGCTATTTGGCAATAGTGATAATAATGAAAACAAATTTGACAATCACTGGAAGGAGGATATCAAGTAAAACTACTGCAGTAGCATTTAACTTTAAAAAACTGAGGAAATTAATTAGAAAAAAACTATAAGTAGCAGTTGATAGGGTAAAAGGTTTGCATGTAGCGTGGAGATAGTTTAAAAATGTAATCTTGGAAGCCCAAATAAAATATATTTCATGCATTTAAAAAAAGGTTGAATGAAGACCAAATGACTGCCAAAATGGTTAAATGGTGTAAGAATGTCACTATATGCATCAGAGTCTTCTCAGACCTGGATATATGATGTCAGAGAGAGAGCGGGAGTGTGTAGTGTTCCCTGATACTCCCCAGTGGATGGTGTGTTCAGAAGGGTTTCCCAAAAGTGTCCTTCTCCTCTATCCCCTGTCCTAAGAAGGTGGCTGGGACCCAAGGATGACATTCACAGGCCCTAGGCACTTGGAAGATTTTCTTGGGATCCTAGGAGGATCTTGAGAGGGAAGTAGGATCTTATGGAAGAGGGGAGTTAGTTCTATTCCCCTCATCTACTTTGGGAGATTTCCTCATTGTCTGAATTCTAAAAAGTAGAGTCCTTACTGGAGACAAAGAGAGGATTCCCAGTACTGAAACCTTGCTTCAAAGCTGCTGTATGAGAGGAGTCTGCAGGAGCTTATCCTTGCCATTGCAAGAGAGATTTCCAGCATACTACTGAACTACTAGCATCTGAACCTAGGAACAGGTATTGCTTCAAGGGGAGCCTAGAGATGACACCGCCCAGAACAGTATACTGAATGGGAATCTAAAAGATAGGATCCAAGACTGCAGAGGATATCTGTGATTTTACCAGTGTTACAATCGGCGCCTCACAGGAGAGCCCCATGACCCGTCTCACTCACCCCCCATGTAGCTGGGCCCATCCGTGGTCAGCACACAACCCCCTGCTCCGAACGCTGCCCAGCATAGCCCAAGATGCTGCAAGTTGCCACTCCCGTCACCATCTTTTAGGCATGCTCGCATGCGTATGCATGCACTATATAGGCCTTATGGCAGGAAATGCTGAGAAGTGCCCTCTGATGAAGGCCGGGTTGCGCGAACAAATCTACTCCCGCACGCACCTTATAAAGGTTTAGCCTAAGGGTTTCCTAAAACCTAAATACTCTGAAGCCAATCATAGTTCTTTGCTTTGAAAGTTATGAACTTTTCAGTCACTCCATGTCCTTCAGTCCGAGAGACTCAGTTGCCCACCTGGCATACATTTGGATGCCAGGTGTGGAACTTATCCAGTATCATACTTGGGTGAAGAGAAAAGAGACACCAAGCTGGTGCTCGCCCAGAAATACAGCAAAGGAGGTATCTATGGTACAGAAGAGATGGAGAGGAGTGAAACTGGAGGATAAAGATCAAGCAGTGAATTTCAGTTATCAACAAGAAGAAAGCTCCTTCGAAGGGAGGAACCTTGTCAGTTACCCTAGAAGAAGCCCTAAAATCCAAGGGGTTATAGAGGGGAATCAAAGTTATCGATTAAGGAAATATAGATTCACAGATTTACTATTTAAAGTTTGTATTTTAGATGCTAAAGTAAACTGTACAAAGTGATACATTATTCATGATAAGAAAATTCTTTAGAAAAGTTTTATGCTGAAATATCAGTAGTATCCAGATCGATTATTGGCACTTGGAAGATTAAAGTACACCTAAAGCCTTGGGTCTTGTATGTTTGTCCTTCCCCTCCAATGAAGAAACTTCATAGGGGTTTAGAAGAGTGAGTTATTGACTTATTCTCCATACTGAATATGGCCCATGTTCACCTTTAGGAGAACCTGGATTTGGAGTTGCATACTTATTTTCATATTTGAGTAGCAACAGCAGTAAACTTACTGTGGGCCACTGTAATGGCCCACAGTAAGTTTACTGCTGGTATTTAGTGTGCTGGTATTTAGTGTGCATGAAGATATGTATATAAACCCTACCTAATTATCAACAATGTTTATGTCAAATTCCATATCTACAGAACAGAGAAAACATTATTATGATCACTCCCATTAATGGGAGTGGCCAAAGCAAAAAAGAGAAACAGAGAAAAAGAAAAAATAATGGATTGCAGAAATCAGCAGATGTCACACTTGCAACCACACTTGCAACCAGACACACACACATATGGGTAGATTTTAAAAGGTGCGTGCGGGAGTAGATTTGTTCGCCCAACCCGGCGCAAACAAATCTACTCCCGATTTTATAACATAAATTATATTTACATAAATCTATTTACAAAAACACAACGATTGACATTAGTTATTCTTCGTTCCAATTTCTAATCCTATTCACAGTGCCTCAGCTAGATCTATTTTACTTCAAATGCCTGATAGAGCCATGATTTCACTTGTTCATGAAATCACAGGTAGTCTTTGCTCAGATCTCATGTGGCAATTCATTCCAGATAATTGGTGCAATACCGCAAAAGCTAAGTTCCACATGGTAGCCATTTGGGGGAAGGAGAAATTATTTGTATATATATAACCCTCTTTCTCTGGATACTCCCTGAAGAAAGCAAGGGACCACCTTTGAGTACTGCAGAGAAGGGGAAAAACTGGCTGCAGACCCAGATCAAGATTCTTCCAATGGAGAACAGCTCAATGTTACAAGGCCCAAATTGATGACCATCTAATCTTTCAATATAAGAAGTTCATACAATGAGTGTAGATCCAAAACAAAATAATATAATACTGTTGTAAAAATCAAGTTAAATAGTACAACAGTAGAAAAAAGTACAGATAAAACTGTTCTTCACATAAATCAATAGACAGTAGTCAGTAGAGAAAAATCACCAGAAGTCAATTTCTCAGGCTGCTTGAGTAATAGATGTGGGAATTTAGACTTCCTTTGCTCCCTACGGACTTCCTCTCCCTTGGTTCCCCCTCTTGGAACTTGAAATCCTCTTCTTCCACAGACAATTTGTATCACAGTACCTGGTTGATTGTGCTCAGCCTTCCAGATGAGTCTCCTCCCTTTGAACTGGTGAAAATAACTCTCCTGACCACTTCTGGCTGAGCTCCTCCTGGAACTCCTTCCAGCCCATATGAGAAAATAAACACATTATCTCATGTGGCAAGAAAAGTCAATATGCCCTCTCCTCTCATAGAGCCCTAGACAGCACAGCCACTTGCTAACTCTCTAGTTTTCCCATCAACTCCCCAGTGACTTATGGAATCCCCTTCTTAATTTTAGAGCAAATACCTACCCTCTTGGGATAGTATGCAACTATCACTCAGAAAAACTCTACTTCCACTGAAAAGTTCTACATTCTAAACCAATGGAGAAGCTTACTGGGATAGATAGATAGATAGATAGATAGATAGATAGATAGATAGATAGATAGATAGATATTGTGAAGACCTGTTGGGAAGTTCTTCTCTCCATTAGCAAGGGGCTTTGCTGAGCTTCTTGCACTACCTGTCTGGTCCTCCCAGCTCTATGACTTGAACTTCCAGCTGTAGCTATCAACTTCCTTTTTGGATTTAGTTATATTTGAGCCTCACAGTCTGCATTTGACCAGAGCTTGGTTATGTCTTGGTCCTACTTTGCAGTCTAAGACTCTAGTCATGTTTGCCTTTCTTTGTAACCTTACATTTGGGCCTACTCTCAGGCCTATGTTTCTTGTTGCTGGTTTGTCCTATATTGCTTCATGCATCCTGTGTTCCTGTAGTGGTCCTACATGGCTTCTGTGGGTGCCTTCCTGTCTCCTGGTTCCTGCAGCAGTCTTGCCCTGCTTCTATGGGCACCTTCATGTTTCCAGGTTTGAATTCATCCTTGTCTCCGTGTGTGCCTTGTGTTTCCTGAGGGGAAGGTGGCCATCACAGGCAGAAAGCACCTTATTCCTGCTCCAGTCAACCCGCCACTCTTGTCTTGCCTGTGCAGCCTGCTCCTGACTTTGGGATCACACCCTCAGCAGAATATACTATCACATATATAAGCCCTTGGAAACTAATGCTGAACATTCTTTGCAAGTTCATTAGAAATATTAAAGTACTTTTTCTACATAATAAAAATGTCTATTTTTATTTTAATTTGCTTTTTTCTAGTTTAGTTTTAGTTTAATAAGGATTTATTAATCGCCAACGCCTAGGCACTAGGCAATTTACATAATAGTGCATTCATAATCAGATAAACATGGAAACAGAGCAATAACAATGTCAATAGAAACCAACAAAACCATGAGGGCTGTTTCTGATATGACATTCAATCAAATGCCTGGATTAATAAAAAAAGCTTTAAGAAGCTTTTAAAAGTCTTGGTACATTAAGTTTGCCTGATAGTTGCTGTCAGAGAGTTCCATAAATTTATAGCTGCCACTGAGAATGCACAGTCCCTGGTTTCAGTGAGACAAGCTAGCTTTGCAGATAGGACATTGAGTAACCCCAGCTAAGATTACCTTAAATTCCTTGTGGCTGGTAAATTCAAAGTAGGGCATTAATTCAGGGAAATGTTGTTACTTTCAACAATTTTTGAAGTATAAGAAACCTGAAGTGGATTCTAAACTGGATTGGTAGCCACTGAAGCTTATATAAGACTGGGGTAATATGTTCATTGTGTTTTTTGCCTTCGATAAGCCTGGCTGTTGGGTTTTGTAGTAGCTGAAAGGGTCTGAGAGTGGTAGTTGGTAATCCCAGATATACTGCATTGCAATAGACCAATAAGGGAAACATAATGATTTGAACCACTAGTCGAAAGTTAAAGTAGTCAAGAAATTTTTTTAGGCCATAAAGAATATGCAGTTTGAAGAATCAAAATTTGATCACAGTTTTTAGAAGATGCCGGAAAGAAAGAGTGGAGTCTACCAAACACCTAAACTTTTGACATATGGTTGAAAGGCAAAGGTGGCATTACCAATAGAAATAGTAACAGGAACAGGTTTAGCAAAGGAACATTGAATGGTGAGGAATTTGGTTTTGCTGATACTGAGGGTGAGTTTGTCATGGTGTAGCCATTGCTTGAAAGTAGAAAGACATAACTCAAAATTGTTGCCTATAGATTTGGACTGTATAATTGTTTTTCAGTGTACTTAAATGAAACTGTGTGGTAACCGAAATGTGAGTAAACATTTTTTTACTGTTGTTTTATTTATTATTAGTTTATTTGCTTGACTATTTGCATTATTTATTTGTTAAATTTATAATCTGCAATATACAACACTATTGATCTATGTGGCTTATGGTACAAAAACATGCATAAAACGTTTAGCATACCAACAAAGATTTTATAGTATTTAAAATATTTCATGTTACACCCCACAAGCTTGTTTAAAAGATCCTTTTAAAAAATTTATTTAAAAATGTTCTTCCATTTTCCTCAAATCATTAGAAATTTGATTCCATGTCTTAGGGCCTTTAATAGAAAAGACTCTTTTTCATATTTCCTGATATTTATAATCCCTAAAATTCAGTTTCTTTAAGTACCAAGCTGACATCATGACGGGAGCACACTCACTTCCTCCACACAAATCCAGATATTGGCTATAATCAGAGGACTCGCTCTGCATGTCAGGAAAGGGATAATATGGGTCATTTTGTAATAAAACTGATAATATATAACCCAGGTAGGCAAGACATGCGCTTAAACCAGGTCTTCCCCCCCCCCCCCCCCCCCCCAAAGAATACTCAAACACCTTAATGGCGTTGTAAATAGGCCGCAGTTTATTGAACTACCCGAGCCCGGGTAACATAACATCATTATCATTAACATTGCAAACCGTTCAACCCCTTTTCTCCCCCCCCCCCCCACCCTGTCCTCTATCACCTCAACCAGTGGTAAAGTTATCATTCCCCACCCTCTTTGCTCGCCTCGCCCCCCAGCGATGGCAAGCTTAGGCCTAGAGCATAGCCTTCCCAAGCTCTTTTGGCCGCTCGAGCAGCAGCCCCCCCCAAACTGCCCGAGACACCCCCCTGCCCCCCAATTAATCTTACTTCTTCTCCCATTACAGCATGGGCTCAGGTTTCCTGCCATCAAAAAGGACATAACCCCTTTTTATGTCTTTGTTCCCCACTGCGGCATTTACAATCCCCCAATTACCTTCTCCAGACCTTCCTGCAGGTCACATTAAATAGGTCCATACCCACGTTCGATACGTGGACACTGTCACTGCAAACAAAACCCTCCCCAACTCCCCACGACCAGTCCATGTTGCATGCTGAAACCCCCCTCCCAAGCCCATCCACCGCTTCATTTGCTTATTCATTTTGAACCCCCCCCCCCCCCCCCCAATTCCACAAAGCCCTGGTCTTTAAATTTCAATCTCACTATCATGTCAGACCAGCCCAGCTTAATGCTGGGCCACCTTATTATGACCTGTGGCCAAGTCCATTTTCATGCACATTAATAAGTCCCCTACCGGACTTTGTTCCTATTGTCGTTCCCGCCCAAGTGATTAAAAGTATATTGGGGCACACCCCACGAGTCTATCTGCTCCCTCAAGAAGGGCAAGAGTTCATGGCCCTGTCTGCTGAACCATTCCAGCGTCCATTATGTTGATCCAGCTCCAACTGCTCCCCCATAGGGTCGTCTCATCGCCCATCTCTGCGCTCGATGCATGAAACGAATGGCCCACAATCCAGGCACACCCTGCCACTGTACACACCCCCTGCGGTCGCTGAAAAGTAAAATCAACAATTACTACCCGTCACTCCCACCCCCTTATCACAGCCCTCGCCCTCCCCCACACCATTCTTGCTTCCCTTAAGACTTCATATAACCCCAGAATGGCCCGCGACCTCCATCACCCTATGCCTTTAATCCCATCCACCGATATCCCCCCCTTCTGCCACCGAAGTGGCTGCCCCTATAAGGAAGAAATGCGAGCTGTACGCTCCTGCATCCCATCCCCATCCTTGCCACCACCATACTCAACACCTTGTTAATTGAAATCTAGTTAACCGGGGACCTGTCCTCATGCACTAACAACGGGCCGGGGACATCCGGCTGTGATGCCCGAACTCCTGCAATGTCCTTCTTCCGGGCACACCCAAGGGTTCTCCACCTGTACTAACTGGATGTATCGACCCTTCCCCAGTTGATCCGTCTTGGACCCTATGCAAAAACAAGGTAACCTGCCCCCAATTCACACTCACGTCCTCTACCCGCAAACCTGTATCTTTGCCCCCTCTCCCCGACCTCGCCACCAACTCACTGATCCTCATGGCCAACAAGAAGGCAACCCTGAATAGTAATACCTCATAGACAGACCAACATACCGTACTCAATTGATTAGTTAAGTGCAATAAATCCCCATAATGAATCAGCTTCCATCTATCTCCCGTATGATCCATTCCCCTCCTCCAATCTCCCATCACCCTCTTCACTAAAAGCTGATCAAAGGAATCCCCCATCCCTTCAATTTCTGAAAAAAGGAAAACCCCGCTACCTGCCCTTGCACCACCATCACTGTGTAACCCTGCCGCTTTGCCCACAATATGAACTGTACTATCAACTCATCTGCCACAGGCCCCCCTACCCATCCCATCCTCTCCAGAAGGTAGCTATGGTTTTGTGTCCCGAAAGATATGTCGCCCATGTGGCTGGCGCCACCGACTGCTGAATCAATCTCTATACTTCGGCCACTGGCTTCGCATGAGGGGCCACTTCTCAAAATACCTTCCATTGAAAACAAGAAAAAGCATCAGCTATCACATTATGCACTCCCGGAACATGTTTTGCCCTTATGTTCACATTCCCCTCTAAGCATAAAACCACTAATTCCCGCAACAACCCTGAAACCCTTGGACAATGAGCCAATCTGTTGATGACCTGCACAACCCCCAAGTTGCCACACCAGAAAATTACTGTCTTATTCTGCAACTCCAAATGATTAACACCACCACCATGGGGAATAGTTCTAAGAACATGATATTCTTTGTCATCCCAGCCTCTACCCAATTGTCTGGCCATGGCTGGGCGCACTACTACCCTTTGAAATAGACACCAAAACCAAAGGCACCCGCCACATCAGAAAACAACTCTATTTCCTGATTCGACATCTCCTCCTCCGTTATCATGCGCACTCCATTGAACGAATCCAAGAATACTTTCCATACTGCTAAATCCTCCTTAATCCGCCTTGTTACCCTCGAACGGCCCCGCCAGTCTACCCATCCACAATTCACCTTCCAGCTTAACTTTCAACACTTGTGCTAGCCGTACCACCAACCTCGCCTTTTTTACCCTGCCCCCAAACCCAGGCCCCCTATAAGGTATTTTGAACCCCTCTGCAAAACCATTAAAAAAGAAAGACGCCACACTACAATCTGGATAGAGCTCCAGCCAACTCTCCAGCTCCTGGGGAAGATGCTTTTTCTGAGCGCCTATAACAGCTTGCCCCCCTTTGAAAGGGCAGCACTTTGGGCCTGGCCACACTTGGAGGCTGGGTGGGGAGTGTTGCACGTTGAGCATGCATGCTTGAACTTGCAATCCGGGAACAGGCAAGTCGCCTTGTTGAATCTCCAAGAAGCATCGTGGCTCCCTGCCAAACTTCTGCCTCCCACTTCCCCTTTTTGCCCCATCCCTGAACCACAAAAGGAGCTACTCCCCACCCCACCGCTGTTTATACTCTCCTGCCCCATGAGCCCCCTGCTCGTTTAACATTCCCCGCACTTTTTTGGTCATTTGCGTCAACCATAAATTGATGTCCTGCGTTCCCCAAGACATATATCTGTTCCCCGCCATCTTATCTCTAAACTTCTCATCATAATTTAGCCAAGCCCAGCCTGCATAATCTTGAAAAGCCCCTACTATGCTATCCCCATATGCCAGTAAGGCCCCATATTGCTGCGGCTCATAGTGACCAACTACACTCGCTAACCTGAAGAACCCTCTAATCCAGTTCAAAATGTTTTTGGACACCTTAAGACCATCCCTCCTACATGTCTTACTTTTCTTTTTGTCCTTTTTTGCTCCCCGCCTGCCCTCAAGAAATTTAAATATGTTTACATATTTATGTATCTTAATCCTCCTATGCAACTTACTCAGCACCCCTTCCCATAACTCAGTCAACGAAGCCAAGGCTGGGTGTCCCATATCATTTCTAGGACCCTCCCCCTCACCTCGCCCATGAACACTCGAATCAGAAGTAGACGACCGCAACGCAGTGAAGCTGGAATCCGAACTGGATTGCTTGCTGGACTTCTTGCGCTTCTTTCCCACCTCTGCCTGACTATCCCCTATCACCGTTGAACACTCACCTCTGCCACTCACACCCCCATCTACACCTGCCACTCCCTGCTCCATCTCCAGCAACGCTTGTCTTCTAAACCTGGAGGGCTCCACTCCTCCAAAGCCGGACCACTCTCTCCATTCCTCCGCTTTTGATGTCCCAGGTTGGTCCCACTCCGCTGTGGCTGAGGAAACACATGGACAAGCCACAGTACCTACTGTCCTTCCACTGGAGCACCAGCTATATTCCAGCTCCTTCCCTACCCCCGAACTTACCCCTCCCTCCTTTCTCTCCAGGCCCTCCTCCCCTCGAATCCCTTTCGCTGTCCCAGGCACTCGGTCTCCAGGCTGGACGCTACACTCTGCAGCCTCCCATGCCGGCCACTCACCAAAATCCCCCAACACCCCTGCATTCCCTGCCCCTTTTCCCTCCTGTCCTTGCCCCCGTGGACATTTTCCTCATTTTCCCTGACCTCTGTTATGACCCGGCATCCTACCCTTACCTGGTGCACTGAGCGTCATGTTCTTCAGCCTGGCGCCTCGTGCTGCGCCTCCCCTCTCGGTGCGAAGTTGAGGTGACTTCTTGCTTCCTCGCCCCTCCAGGAAGGCAGGACCGAAATCAACCCCTTCTCTTGCTCTCGCACCGTTCTTTGCTGGAAAAGGTGCCTCCGCTTCTCTCCCACTACGGCCTGGCAAGTGCGAAAGTTCTGTATCTTGTCCACGATGACCAGCTCTGCACGCTGGAGCAGCTCTCATTCTCGCCCCTCTATAGACCTCAATTCCCCTCCATAAATCCTCCCGCAATGAAGGGGCCTTAGATCCTGCCGCCGCGCTGCTGCCACGAACCCTAACAGCAATCGCGCTTGGTGAAGAGGGTTTGTGGCCCTCCACAGGAAATGAAAGATCCAAAGGCAAAAATGCCTCTTCACAACCCGGGGGAAAAGGGGAAGACCACGACAACGGTGGGGCCTCCTCCCCAATCTCGCCTGAGCTGGACCCAGAGGGGGTACCCCGTATCGCACTCACCTTTTCCTCTGGCCTAGGTCCTTCCTAACTTCACCGATGGCCATCTTGTCGCACAATACGACTGCCGCTGGGGAATCCCCCGCTCCGACCCCTCCCTGTCTTCACCACCTTGTCTTTGCCTCTGCGCAGCATGGCCTATCGCACACTCTCAACCTCCAGCCCAGGAAGAACGCTAATACTATCTCATTGTGTGTGCAGCTCAATCCTGGGGTAAATTAGAAATACAGCTACCGAAGGGCAAAGAAACTGGCCTGGGCTCGAACCCACGCCTGGGAAAAGCAAAAAAACCAGCACACGCTCACCTCGCCGCAACTGACCCCTATGCAAGATGACAACAACTGCGTCACCGATTCACGCTGCAACCACTACATAGCCGCAGTTTCAATTGGCATGCACTGCCGTTGATGTCCTCCACCTCATCCCATGCTCTTGGCGCGCTCCATGCCTAACCCCGCCCCCTTCCCCTCATCCCACATTTCTGCCTCTATCTCTCCACGCGCTTTTCCCTGGTTATGATCTTCATGACGAGACAAGCCTGTCCCTCAGATTATATTTTCATTTGCTTAAGCTGGTGAATAACGTTTGGTTGTAAATGTTTCCAAACTCCCAAATTTGAACGGACCAAGCCCTTAATTAGTTATTTGTATAATTTTAACAGTTAGTGGCAAGGTGTCATCTTATTTCTAGATCGAATATATACTAAGCTTTTTGTTTCCATAGACACAGAAAAGGGGAAAAACTTTAGTAAGTTAGGCCTTCAGTTTGCTAGGTGAACAGTTTATTATTGTAGCAGCATCCTATGTTCACTCTAACTCACCCAAAACTTGACCAACGCTTATACCAGTAATGTAGGTCTACAGACCAATCTGCATGCATATTTATCTTATCTGCATGCATTTTATCTTATCTTATCTTATCCTTGTTTTAAGTAATTAATTAAGCTTTAATGTTTATGTTTTAGACATTGTTATTTTATATGATTTTATGATGTATTGTATTTTCTTACTTTAACTTATTGTACACCGTTATGAAGGTTTTACTGAAATAATGGTATAAAAATAAATAAACCTTAAATAAACCTTAAACCTTAGTTATTCTGGGCTCTGTGTCAAAAACATTTTGCCATAGACCTGAAATAGGGAAAAAACCTTAGGAAAATAGCATTCCTCCATGTTTCTTAAATATCTGTTTATAAAGTATGTCTTATTTAGCTGGAAATAGGACTACAGTGTTTTTTTTCTGCTATGTAATGATCTCTCCCTCCAATTCTCACGGTGAGGTAAATGGCATACCTTAGCTCTCACTCCGTGTGTGGTTCCCATGAATGTACAGAAAAAAAGGGAATGGAGAAACTGTTGAACCCTTACCCTCCAGCAATGAGCAAGGCAAGGGAACAGAAGTCTATTTGAAAGCAGCTATGATTAGATTTTGAAGGACTCGTCACAAATAGAAACATAGAACATGACGGCAGATAAAGACCATCCGGCCCGATCAATCTGCCCATCCACATCTCTAACAGTATTAGGCAATGAATGTTAATATTTCCTGCCACTGAGAATATAGACAGGTACCCGCAGTATATGGAAATGTGGTTTAAAAGAAAGTCACTCCCTCTGTGGATTCAGTAATACAGAGAGCAAATGGACAGTAACACCCTGTATAGTTCGGCATATTTTCTGTCAAGATAAGGTTTTGAAATGCAGGCTGGGCATATTAATAAGGAAATAAATGACTGACTTCAGTTGGCTTGTATTGACTATGCTGAAAGAAATGCGTAAACTGACCAGTTCCTGTCATGGATTACGTGAGTGTGTTGGGACACACTGTTCTGACGCAAAATGCTTGAAGGTGTCGCAAGGGCCAGCAGACGGTTGCTGTCTCCTCATCAGCCCGTGTGGGAACTTCTCAATTTTGCCAACTTCTCCTTTAACGGGCCTGACAGGAGGCCCGTTAAAGGCCTTTCTCCTCTTTCTGGCCTACTGGGAGGCTGTTTCCTCCTTCACCCAGATCAGCGTGAGATATTGCCAACTGCTGTCCTTCTGTGCCCGACAGGACACCGACTTTATCTTCCCCTGCTGGGCCTGGAGGTGATGCTGCTCGTAGTCTCTTCACCCTGTGGAGAGGGGGGGGGAAAGGAGTTTGAGGATGCTGGGCAGGAAGGGGTGGAGAGAGAGGGAGTGTGGGGCTGCTGAGAAGGACGGGTGGGAAAGAGGGGGCCATGTGTAGGTGGGCAGGGAGGGAGAGAGGGGAAGAAGGAGGCAGGGAAAATTGAGCAGGGAAGAGAGGAAGCACAGGGAATAAGATGTGGGGGGGGGGGTTGGCAGAAATGCTGGGCAGGGATGTGAGTGCAAAGGAACGATTGATCGTGAGTAATTGGGAGAAGTGAGAGATGATAGGATCATGGAGAGGGAGTGACAGGGTGCAAAAGCCATAATGTGTCAATTTTGTCAACGTGCATTTCTTCTGTCTTTGTACTTTGCTTAGTGTAGGAGGAAATGTATTTCTGTTTCTAGTTCTCCAGCTTTGTACTGCATGCAGAAGGGGCTTCTGGGGGTTTGCATTCCAGTTTTGCCTCCACATTTCTAATTTGTGGTCTTTTATTCTGTATTTGGTGAAGGTCAGCTCTGTGTTTGTGACCGAGTTGAGATATTTTACTAGCATGTAGGCATTTGTATCAGTCTTATTTGTGGTGATTTCTCAATACGACATGCATTGGTGGATGGAGCCTTTTCATAGTTAGGGCTATTGCTGTTTGAGTCCTCGAAATTAGTGCTGCTTTGATATGGCAGGCTTGCTACACATATGCTGAGTGTTTTAAACAATCGGATTGATTAATTAATTATTTAATTAATATGAAAAATGTGTATACCACTTAACCAGTATGTATACTATAAAAGCGATTTCCAAGATAAACACACAGAGTAAAATAAAAACCACAGGTTTTGTACTTTACAAAGTGCCTGGTAATAGAGGAGCGGTGTGTTGCTGTAACTGAGATGCCACCTCAATTAGAATATCTTTTTTGTATGGGGAATGTCCTACTCCTGTTCTTTTTTTTTTTTTTTGTTATTACAAGCTTTATTAGATCCTTAGGAAAATGAGGTACAAATGAGGTACAAAACAATGAGAACATCTCATACAGAATCATAATACATCAAAGCAATAAGTGCGTCTCATAAGCAGCCTAACAGCTCCACGTCAACATTCAGTGGAGGTGCTCCATCTGAGGAAACACAAAAACTTAGCGTTCTATGCTAACTTATCCAGGTATGACTCAGATTCCCGTAAGATCACAAGCAATACCTAACAATCTCTAAGATCCATTTATTAACAGATATGGATGTTAATGATCATAATCCCCAACTCCATTTCCTACCCCAACCAAAATTATACCCAATATACATTATAAAAGAATACGTCAATCCAATACATAAGCCCAGCACGCTCATGCCCAGTTATGCTCTATTCGCTCTCCTGCCATTCACGGTATGGCCGCCAAGTCCGCACAAACTTTCCGTAAGTTTTATGAAGTCGTGCCGTAAGGTCCGCCAGCATATAAATTTTATGCATTTTAATATATACTCCACCTATAGTAGGGGGTTGACTGTCCTTCCATGTCTGAGCTATACGAAGGCGAGCTGCCGTAAGGATGAAAGAAACCAACCGGTTGCCTTGCATCTCGACCATTGGTAGGGGTTGACCCAGTAACGCCTGACCAGGAGTGAGTTCAATCCTTATCTTAAAAATGAGGCTAAGCCATTCCTCCACCTCCCTCCTTTCCCTCCAGAAACCCCGAATCATCCGACAGCCCCACCACATATGAAAATAGTCCCCTTTTTGTGCACAACCCCTCCAGCATAAATCCGATACTGTCGCTTTGACCCTGTGTAGGTGTACTGGACTGTAATGCCAACGATAAAGCAATTTATAGGCGTTTTCAATCATAGAGACTGCAATTAATCCCTTCCCCATTTGGCCAAAAATCGTTTCCCAATCCTTTTGAGTAAAGGAACACTGAAGATCCCTTTCCCAGGCTCTCATTTGGGTAGTACGACCAAAAGGTGAAGAGCCCAAGAGCGAATATACTTGAGAAAGCAACTTGATACCCTGATCAGCTTTCATACACAGTTCCTCAAAAGCCGATCTACCATGCATAAGTGAGTGTCCAATGGAGTAGGTGTGTGCGAAATGCCTCAATTGCATGTACGCGAGCATATTCACCCCAGGCAATTGAAATTGCTTTTGTAGCTCTGGGAAAGGAATTAGAGTCGCCCCACGCCACAGAGCACCCCACCGATCTATGCCCTGTCGTTTCCACCGTTGGAAGGCTGAATTAGTATACCCCGCAGGAAATTTCTTATTCGCATAAAGATAAGTGTTCCAATAATACTCATATGGCCCTACCAACAAGTGCCGTTTAGCAAACCAGAGTTTCAAGGTGTGGAGCATTGAAGGCGGCAAAATGTCCTCTACTATATTACACCACGTATGTTTGGGCTGCCAGATATAACTGGTAAGGGGAACCAACCCCACCAGCTGCTGACTAAAGACCACCCAGGGTTTAATATCTCGTTTCCTGTGCCATTCCACCAACATTTTAAACTTTGCTGCCATATAATAACGATCGAGGTTAGGCACCCCCAACCCGCCTTGATTGCGAAACTGATAGAGGGTGGTTCGTGCCACCCGCGGCCTCCCCCTTCCCCAAATATATTTCATCAGCTGTTTTTGCCATCTAGCCAACACTACCTTCGGTATAGGGATAGGCAAGGATTGAAACAAGTATAATAATTTGGGCAAAACCATCATTTTTACTGCAGCAATCCTGCCCATCCATGAAATCCTGTAGCGATTCCATTCCTCCAAGTCAAGTAGGATTTTAGACCACAAAGTATCATAATTAAGGCTAAACAAGGTATCGTCTGCACTAAGATAAATACCTAAATATTTGAGAGAACTGCGGGCCCATTTAAATTTAAAACGTGTGCGCAATTGGACAGCCATGATGGGAGGTAGATTGATATCTAAAATCTCAGATTTCTCAAGATTTATACAAAATCCTGAGACTTTACTAAAGCGATCCATTTCGGCTAGAAGATTGGGAAGAGAAACCAAGGGTTCCGTTAATGTCAGCATGATATTGTCTGCGAATAAAGATACTTTTGAGGTAAAACGGCCCACTGTCACCCCCTGTACAGTCAAATTCTGCCTAATATGGATGGCCAAGGGCTCAAGAAAAAGAGCAAACAAGAGGGGGGATAGAGGGCACCCCTGTCTGGTACCCCGTGACACCTGAAAAACCTCCGAATACCCCCCATTAACTTTGACACAGGCACATGGGTTGCTATACAATTGCTGTATCCACAGCATAAACTGTGACCCAAACTTCATTTTCCTGAGCAGAGCAAAAAGATACGGCCAGTGCACCAAATCGAACGCCTTCTCAGCGTCTATCGAAAGCGCCAAAGATGGTATGGCCTTCTTTTTTACCCACCACATTATATCTAAAATTTTCTGGATGTTATCACTCGCCTGCTGCCCAGGAATGAAGCCTGCCTGATCCACATGGACCAAAGATGCAATGAAACCCCTCAATCTGGTAGCTAAAATTTTTGCCAAGATTTTAAGGTCGATGTTTATCAAAGAGATGGGCCTATACGAGCCGCACAGCGTGGGATTGCGGCCCGGTTTAGCGAGAACCGTAATTCCCGCCATGTTAGCCATTGAAGACAATGGTACTCCTCCCCGCAAAGCTTTATAATAGCGAGCCAATACGGGCGCTAGAACTGGGCAAATACCTGATAGAATCTGCTTGTGTAACCATCTAACCCCGGTGATTTGCCGGGTTTCAGGTCCTTATGGTAGCTAAAATTTCCAACTCAGAAATGTCCTTATCTAAAATAAATTGTTGTGCAGGAGTAAGTTCTGGAATAGGCAACAAATCCAAATAGCTTGTAATCATACCGTCATCAATAGATGTGTCAGGGGAATAAAGAGCAGCATAAAATTGCTGAAAACATTGTCTAATGGATGCATTGTCCATCACCATCACTCCCTCCGGGCGCTTCACCTTCAAAATAATAGATTGTGCCTGGCGTTTCTTTAACGCATGAGCTAGCAGCTTCCCTGCTTTATCGCCCCCTTCAAAGTATCTTTGTTGCATCAAGTCAAGATGATGGGCAATGGAATCCATATCCAAAGATTCTATTTGTTGTTTTATAGCTGCAATCCGAGCGTAGGGAATCTTAGAGGAACCCAGCTGTTTATGAGCCTTTTCCAGGTCTTTAAGCTGCGTAAGTAATTGTAATCTTGTGTGCTCCCTCTGCCGTTTTAAAAACGCCGCCCTGGAGATGACTTTACCCCTCAAAACTGCTTTTAAACATTCCCAAACAGTTGTGCTCTGCACGTCACCCGTGTCATTTGTATCCAGATACTCCCCAATAGCCTCCTGTATCTGGGCAACAAAATGATCCTCCTTTAATAGAGAGTCATTCAGTCTCCAGTATTTACCCTGTGTCCTCCCCAATTACCCGGATAGTCATCCAGATAGGTGCATGGTCTGACCAAAGGATGGGCTCGATGTCCGCTGTCACCACCCTAGACAGTAACCCTCTACTACAAAAAAACATATCCAGTCTAGAGTAGCAGTCATGTGGTTTGGAGTAAAAGGTATAATTACGCACCGTCGGACATCGAACCCTCCATACATCCACCAAAGCTTGCACGACAGTCAAAGCTTTCAGAGCCTTTCGAGCTACCTTAGAATCAGCCGTGCGAGTGTTGGAATTATCATATCTCGGGTTGCAGGTTAAGTTAAAATCCCCTCCCAACATTACCTGTCCTCTACATGCCTATCTAAGAAAGTGTGTAAGGACCTATAAAAAAGGTCTTTCTGCCCTTGCGGGCCATATAGGGAGACAAGGGAAAACACCTCCTGTCCGATAGCAATTTTTACCAGGACATATCTGCCCTCGGGGTCAGCCATAGTCCCGCGGAGTTCAAATTGCATATCCCTATGAAACAGAATGCCCACTCCTGCATACTTATGAGAAGACCCAGCTGCCGCCCAGAATTGATGCGGATACTTAGCCGATTTCATCAGCCCTGGTGCTTACTGCGTAAATGGGTCTCTTGCAGGTATACCACATCCGCCCGCATTCGCCCAATTTCTTTAAAAAATAAGCTGCGTTTACGAGGGGTATTAAGCCCCTTGACGTTCATGGAAACAAACTTCAAGGGCGCCATTATCTAGAGTTTGTACCGGCTCCTGCTGCGCCGCCGACCGTATCCCTTCCAACCAAGGGGTAGCAGCGTACCAGAGAAGGCAGCACCCCTCGCATAACAGAGAGACATAATACTAACATTCGGTGCCTCTAGGGCACCGAGCCCTAGAATGACGTATAACAAGTGTTAGAGTAGGAAATCTATTCCCCTCCCCTCCCCCCCTGCCCCCACCCTCTGATTTTACCATCTCCTGGGATAACACTCCCCTATCCCAGAAAGAAAGGAGGAGAAAGTTTAGTCGCACCCCAAGTCTCACCCCTCCAACCCTTCTGAAAGAAAAACAGTTAACGCCAAAAACACCAAGCTTAATAACTATAAACCTCGAACTTTGTAGTCCTCTATAGCTCAACCTGCTGCAAGAGTCTCATATTTGATCAAGTCAATGATGCCATCATAGGAGTCTCCCCACTTCTGCCAGCCAACAGTCACTCATGCCAAACTGCACACTTCACTTCACGCTGGATCCTCATTCATATCCTCTTGCGCTGAGTTCCGATGCAGTCGTCTTCGACCCTTTTGAGCCCTTTGCCAGCGGGGCATTAAAGCCGGAGCTGCTGTAGTCGCCTTGCTGTAGTCGCCTTGCTCCGCTGCGGGTCCTCGGGAGGTATGTCAACAATGATGTCATGATCCTTCAAAACGGCAGCCGCATCCGCCACTGAATGAACCCGATGGGTCACACCTTGTAGTTGAAAAGATATAGTCCTCCGGGATATAGCCACCGATAGCGTACACTGGCTGCAATTAACTTAGATGTGACACAACGAAAATCCTGTCTTCTCTTGTTGCCGCAGCCAGATCCGCATATATTCCGATTTCATGGCCCTCCCAGGCCCATACCCGCTGCTTTCGGGCAATATTGAATATCTGCTCCTTTTGTGCATACGAATGGAAACAGACCACGATGTCGCGGTGTCTAGTTGCAACTTTAGGGCCCAGGGTCCTGTGGGCTCTCTCCAGCCGGATCTCAGGCCGAGTACCTCCCTCCGGGGCATCTCTCATATCCAGAAAGAAGCAGGCGATGCGTTCAACCGTGGTATGACAATCAGCATATTCCTCAGTCTCTGGCACTCCTCGAATTCTGAGGTTAGCACGTCTGCTGCGATTTTCCAGGTCCTCTATTTTATCGAGAGAGCCCGGGTATATTCTTGCAAGTTCTCATGGTCCCGCCTCAATCCATGCCAGCTCTCTCCCTGCGTGTCCAGCCTCACTTCAGCCTCATATATCCTCCGTGTGTTTCTGCCAGCTCCTCCTTAAAATCTGACATAAGGGATGCTATTTCCGTTTTGTAAGACTTTAGGTCCTGCCTCAACGCACAAAACCAATTTCGCATCTCTGCTCTGGTGGGGCATTCGCTGTCGCTCTCGCTCGGGTCTAGCAGGTTTTCGTCCGCTTCCATTAGGGCAGGCTCCGCCACCATCTTAGATCGCGCGTCCTCCGCGCTTTCACCTCCCTTTTGATAAGAATACTTTTTTAAATCCGCGAGTTTTTTTTTCGTCGACATCAGCTCCCTACTCCCAGCGGTTTCCGATAGCTGATATGATGTCTACGGAGGCTACCGCGTATTTTTGCGTTGCGTTTTAGGGCTGGTGGGGACGGAGCTCACAAGTTAAGCTCCGTGCATGGAGAGTGACGTCACTTCCTCCTCGTCCTACTCCTGTTCTGCACTTATTGTTGGGGGTCGGGGGGGGGGTGTCCTGTGAATCAGAATATATGTTTACATTTAGCCCTGTGACAGTCATGTGTTCAGTGTGACATGCATGTGAGCATCATCTGTCAAGTGTGTCCTTTCAGCAAGAAAGGTTGAAAACCACTGCATTAGGTCATCCAAGACACTGTCCAAGACTGGCTATCCCGAGAGGTTTGGAGAAATGCAGGAAAGCAGCTTTAACAAATTAAAAATATGATTTAGTCATTTTTTTAACTGCCAGAGGAAGCATTATTACCTGCTGTGTGTACTTTTGAAATATTGAGCAGTGCACAAAGGATACAGCTTTCTTTTTAGAATCTGAAGCTCTTCTTTGCTAGAAGCACAGCTGGAAAGCTATTTTTGTACTCAAAATCAATGCAATTTATTCTGCGTGACAGAGGCAACCTCACGTTCACATGATGAAGAACCCTTTCGAGGCTTCTTAAAGCTCATATAACAAAAACATGTTGATTGAATAAAAGGTATCAGAACCTATTTAGTTTTTTTAATAGAGGAGCTGCTTTTTTTTTTTGCTCATTTGCATTATGTATTTGTTTATTTCCTTAATATGAAGTGACCAAACAAACTCCTTTTTATTAATGTCTTTTTCTGACAACAGTGGTATTATGTTTTTTGTCTGTCCTGTTTCTTCTTCTCCTCCTACTATTGAATTTCCCTATGTAGAAGTAAAATGTCATTCTTCTAGAATATTTGTGCTATTGATAGGAGATTTGTGCCATTCATCTCTTCTCTGTAAAGGTTCTACACTTGCTAGGATCATTCGGTGTGCCTGCCCATCCCCTCTTGCTTATGCTTTCAGGTGTTCTGACTCACCAGTCTCTCAAACCACCTTGATCATTTGCGGGCTCTCTTGAGGTTGATTCTGACTGCCTTTAGAACCTTTTCAGGGAGGGGGGGGCAAGGCACCATTGACTTAGGTGTGCCTTTGTACTCAGGTCCTAGCCTAGGGCTGTTCAACTTCACTTCCTTTGTCTGCCATCCATGCTGCAACCTGTATATCTTTGCTGGCAATCGTTTCCCCGGTTTTGTCTCTTTGCTTTTTTAGGACTTTCTCTTTGAGTATTTTCCTTGGGTGAGGAATTCTGTCCTTCCCTCTATGTGACCTCGAACAGAGGATTCCCTTCTATCTGCTAAGCTGTCATTTTCCATTTTCACTAAACTTTATTGGCAACCTTATCCATCCCCAGGCCACAAGTCTGCTTGACTCCTTATCCCCTGCTGGTCTTGGCCTTATGCATGATAATAATACTAGCTAGATTCTTCAACTTGCCTGATTCTTGATGTTCTTGCTTCCTCTTTTCTTATTACTAATTGTCTTCCTTTTATTTTTCTCTCCTATATTTTATTACTCATATTTTATACTTTTTTTTTTACATAAATGATTTGCATGGTTTATTAGGGACCAGAATTCGTTTTTTAAAATGTCCTTCTCCAAGTTCCTATTTCAGTTCTTCAAACAAAATTGTGAAATCTTTTATTTCAGAAAGCAAAAATTTGGATGGAGACAATTTTCAAAAACTTAGGGGATATTAATGCAGGTAAAATAGGGGTTACAATGTATACTTACCAAAAATCCAGCTATGACTAATTTTCAGCTTGTGGAGATAAACCACATACTAGTTTAGTTGCCAACCAAAAGTATGTGCAGTAAAAAGGACATTTGAAAAACATGTTGGGAGCCTGCATATGCATACAGCAGATTTTTAAAATGTAGAGCATGCCGCCAACACATTAACAGTGCATCTTTTCTTGCACCAGCTATTTAGGTTGGGCAAGAAAAAGGTAACTTTTGTCTTTTAGAAATTGGTGGTGATTTGTGCACGTTTGATGCTTTGGGTGGTGTCATAATGAGTTTGAATAGTTCTATTTGCATCAGAGGAGGGTGAGGCAGCAGGGGACATAACTTCCTTACAGGCCTTGGATCAGGTTTATGAGCTTATCTGAGGAGCAAATCTTCATCAGATATTTGTAACTCCCCCTCCTTTGTGGGTTGTACCAAATGAAGGGGGTCACACAGTTCCCAGAGCTGACCATTACTGTCCCGGATCTCTCTTTCATTCAAATATGCCTCACAGCAACTGGGAATGCCAGGGTTCATCCAGCAGGGAGGGGGTGGTTAGAACCTCCTGGCCCCCAGTGCCTAATGGGGTAAGATTGTCTCTGGTATTAACTATCACCCCTGTCTCTTGTACTGGTCAGCATATACTTACAAGGCTGGTCTTCTCAAAGAACAAAGACCCTAACAAATGAAGCACGGAATCCAATTGTGGTGTTCAACTGAAAAAATGTTTAATTTAAAAAAGTGATCAATGATAAAATAGCAAAAATCATAAATAGCAATATGAAAATCATGACAACAAAAGCTGAGGTTTCTTTGTCCATGGTGCAATCTTTGTTCCTTCTCCTTTTTTTTAACTGAACCATTGTCCACTTCAAAATCCCTTCCCCTTCAATAACCAGCATCCAAACAAGGGTAGAATGGAAAAATCCTTTGGTTCAAAAATAGATATCTCAAAACTTATTCTAGAAGTCCTTTCCAAAAATCAGCAGCCTCTCCCACTGTTCTCTGGTTGTGGGATTAAACAACCAACTTCCAATTACTACAACAAGGTGATACTGACTGGTCTCATAAATCTCCAGGTCACTATCTTCACTCCCAGAGTCTAAGCCTTGCTGTTTACTGGGCACAGGCAAAAACTGTAGTTCTTCTAGTGAAGGGAAATCTAGCTCATCTAGCAGAGCCTGGGCAAAAATGTCTACAAAGTTCTTCAAAATCTCCTTCCAAAAACTCACGTGTCTCAACTACCTGCAGATCAAGCCACAAAGTTGCGGAAAGACCTCTTCATCAATCCTCCGAAGCAGAGAAATGACCTTTGCACATGGTCAAGGGACAATTTATACCCATGAGACCCATCCCAAAAAGGGAACAGCAAATGGCAGGTGAAGGACCCCCAAAATGCAAACCCCATAAAAGCTGAAAAATAGGGGTAATATTAGTAGTTAAGGCAAAGCCAGGCTACATCTAGATTTGATGAACAATTTAAAATCTCCATCAGCAGTTAAAGAGGAATTTAGAAAGTCCAATGGAGAGAAGTCACATCTTGTCAGTGGATTTAAAAGTTACCATTTAGGCAACTGCCTCCAGCACCAAATATTTATAGGTGCCAAAGCATGCCTATGCTACCATGCCTTCATCTGGACCTGCCTGACTCCATGGTCTGCTAGTAGCACTAGGTCAATGGCAACAGCAGTAACTAGAAATGTAAAAAAATCATCAAGGGGTTTCCTGCAGCCCTCATGCACTAACAGGCCATGTGGTGCCCTGTCACTCCTCCTGCATGGAATTCCTGTTACTTTGTAAACCTGCATGAGGGGCAGAGCGCCATGGGGTCTGTTAGTAAGTGAGGACTGCAGGAGTCCCCATACTGAATGTTTAAAAATTCCTCTTGCTGCTGAAGCTACTGCTGCCGTGGAGCCAATGTCACCACTTGGCGTGGAAAGGAGGTGAGGTAAAGTAAGGTGAGAGGAGGAGGGGATGATATGGGAGTGAGGGAATCATCCCCTTCTCACCACCCATGCCACTGGAATTCAGCCTTGCTTGGCCTTCCTAGCTACAGATAACTTCCTGACCATGATCGAAGACACCGCAGGCATTTGTCTGGCAGCTACTTCTTACTGTAATGGGACCCACCAGTCACGTGTCCAGTAGGTCATGGGTAAACCTTTAGTGCAGTTAGTGCTTTAAAGAATAATTAGGGGAAGGCACCATTCATCCACAGTCCCTCCCTTTGAGGGGTCTGGAATGGTTGTCCCCTTCCAGAGGTTTTATAGCAGCTCTTCGCAGAGAGCTCTGGGGCAGTGTAGCTTGAATTTTGGATGTTTAAGAGGTGTTGGAGAATCATCCTGAGTTGAGTTTTGGGCCTGCATTCTGGACTTTAGAAAGCCCTGCTAGAAGTCTGTGAGTTAGGTCAGGGGACTGCCCTGCCTATTCCACTCCCTGGTGGGTAAGTCTCTAAGGCCTGGGATAATTTTGGGCTCAGAGACTTTAAATTGTAGGAGCCTTGTGGACACCTGGGCCTTTCTTGGATTCAAGACATGGAGAACCCTATGTTCGGGACTCCCAGGGATAGGGAAGACCAGCCCACCAGAGTAGGTGACCCACTGCAAGGATAAACTCTGGTGTATGCGTCAGTTTTTGGGGACAATACCTTGTTTTGAAGAACCGGGAAGAAGGTTTGGTTGCCCCTCTTCCTTGCTGTTCCAGCTTGGGTTCCACCCATCTGGGACCCTTAAAGAAATCTAAAAACCTAGAAGACCAACTAACGGAGTAGAAAGAACTTTAAGATCATTGAAGACGCCCATCCAGAGTTTTCATATCCTGGAAATAGCAAGAATTTGGCTCTCCATGCAGAGACAGTAATTTCATATTTTTTGCCAGTTTGGAAAGGGTTTCTTGCCCATCTAAGGAATATCCTGCCCACCTGGGTACTCTATTTTTCCAAGCCCTGGAGGGTAGAAGTTCCCCTGGTTCTGGTGCCAGAGATTCCTGCATAGATTGAGGAAAGTGTTTGTAAAAGTAAAAGATTCTGCGGCACTATGGATTAAGTTGTTGAGGCATACTTCACCAAATTTCATCAGTAAAGACCTTATTTTTGGACACTAATTCAGTGGCTCCATGGTTTTATTTGGCACACTCAGCACACATTGTGACATATAGATATTCCTCTCCCAGGGATGGCAACAAAGATACAAAGGTTCACCCTTAGCACTCGGGGCCTTGGAGGTAATCTCCCCCCAACTCAACCAAGGATCCAGGCCCTGGAAGTAGGAGACTGTGATCAAGCTAGCCTGGTAAGGTTACAGCCCCGAAGAGTCAAACAAATTCTTTTGGAAAAAGATGATTTAAGGACAATTGTGCAATCTTTTGTACTTACAGTGATTGACTACTGAAATTCATTATTTGTTGGTCTTCATGTTTCCACCATTTGTCCACTTCAGATGTTACAGAATTCAGCTGCTCATCTTATTTCAAAGGACCATAGAGGGGGACCATGTGTCCCCATTGTTAATTGTTCTTCATTGCCTCCCTGTTAATAAGCGGGTTGAATGGAAAATGCTGATGTTGGTTTTTAAAGCCTTAAAAACTGAGAGTCCGTCTTATCTGAAGTACTTCAAAAAAATATATACCAACCAGGAATTTGTGATCTCAAGGCAAATTGTTGTTGCAAGAGCCTTCTACTAAACAGGCTCGATTAATGGAAACTCAAAAAAGGACTTTTATGTTGTTGGGCTATTGTTGTGGAATGCCTTGCCTGAGTCATTGAGATATATTGATGATGTATTGAAATTTCACAAGCAACTGAAAGCCTTTTTTATTTTGCAAATAGTGTTTGATGCAGCAGTGGATTTTTTTTATTACTTTTTATAGACTATGGATTATTTAATTTAAATGATTATATGTTTTATTGTATTTTATATTGTTGTAATCCACCTAGCAAGGTGTTATGCTCAGGCTTGTGGACCCTTGGCCAACGGGAGGATGGTATACCTTTCGGAGGGTACGTAGGTTCTCTAGTCAGGTGGCGAGGCAGGGCAGGAGACAGGACCAGCTGACCCTTGGCACTAGAGGCAGAGGCGATGAAGAGACGGAATGAGACGCTGTGTCTTCACCACACGAGTCTGTGGTCCTCCCAGGAGGAGCCCGTAGGGACCCAGACCACTGGGACTTAGGTGGACCTTTGAGAGGTCAGGCAGACGGTGCAAGGGCTGACTGGAGCTTCACCCTGGAAGCCCGTGGTCCCCCCAGGAGGAGCCCGTAGGGACCTGGACCGCTGGGACTTAGGTGGGCCCTTGAAGATGGTGGTGGTCTGGAAGGAGTCCTAGGTCGAGTGCCAGAGGGTCGTCACTCACCAGTCCGAGGTCGCACACCGAAGGATCACTACTTGCCAGTCCGAAGTCACACGCCAGAGAATCACCGCTTGCCAATCCGAAGTCAGGAACCAGAAATCACCGAAGGCCAATCAAAGTCAGGAACCAGGAAACCAAGACGAACTGGAACAAGGAATCAAGACGCTGGAACTCACCGAAGCAAGCAGACACAGGAGACATTGCCAAGTCGAGGAATGAGCAGAGGAAGTCTCCTTTTATGTTTCTTCTGCTCTGGCTCATAGGGAACAGCTGAGCCTGGTTAAAGGGATCATGTCCCTTTAAAGCTGATGAGGCGGCGGCCTCGCACCTAAAGATGGAGGTGGCCATCTTGGATTTTGACCCGCGGAGGAGAGAAGCCGTTGGATGCCGCGAGGGGGGAGCAGGACGGCTCCCCCTGCATTGAGCAGCCCCGGAGGCCGCGCAGGAGCGACGGCCTGATTAGGAGCCCTCCCCCGGGGCTCCCGCGGCGGAAGAAACGCCGCGGATAAGGTAGGGGGCCACGGTCGTGGGTGCCACGCGCGGAATACAACAAAGGGTGAAAAGAAATTGTTTCAAATAAATAAATAAACAAAGAAAACTAAGGCCAAGCAGGAACACAAGAGGAATAGCCTATTGGTTAGAGCAGTGGACTGTGAACCAGGAGACCAAGGTTCAAGTCCAGCTGTCACTCCTTGTGACCTTGGGCAAGTCACTTTACCCTCCATTGCCTCAGGTACAAAAAACTTAGATTGTGAGCCCTCTGGGGATAGGGAAATACCTACAGTACCTGAATGTAAACCGGTGTGATATCTCGATTGAGATGAATGTCGGTATATAAAAATAATAATAAATAAATAAATAAATAAAATACATAAAGCAATCTAGAATCAAACCTGAATACTGGATACATGAAGCAATCTAGGAGTAAACAGAAACATGATACATAGGACCAAGTATAGAACCAAGTCTAGGACCAAAGGTAGGACCAATGTTTGGCTAGATGCAGAGTGTGAGCATGGAATGAATATATCAGCATCCAGATAGGTACAAAAAAGCCACCAACAGGAAGTGTGGGCCATAGATCTGGGAAGACTAATAAGAGTGTCCAGATGTGAGGATGGTCACCAGTAGATAATGTGAGCCATTGAGCTGGGAGGACTAAACAGATAGTCCAAGAGGGTCACCAAGGCCCTACATTGGTGGGGTGCAAGAACTGCCCAATAGGGTATCACAGAGAAGTATTCAGATAGACATGGTGTGAAAAATTTATTCTATTCTATCCCTCCCCCCCAAAAAAATATTTATCAACTGTTAATCACCTAATTTACTGCAGACCATTGCTATGTGCAGCCTGTGGTGACTGATATCCTGTTTTACAAACTCAGTGTTCTTGCTTTGCTCTCAGCATATCTGCATTGACAATCATGTCTTGTCCAATGACATTATGAGCATTTAAAAGTGATAGGTACTGATAAGCGCATTAATTACTTTACAAGGCCAATACACAGTCAAAAATTGGATGTTATATATCATATTGGGTTGTGAGTTTGTTTGTTGGATCAATAAACAGATTTAAAAAAAAAATTGGATGTTTAGTTACCAGAAGATTGTGAATGACAGTAACATAATAAAATACATGATGGTAAATAGAAAACAAAATTGATCATCCAGTCTGCCCAGCAGAGATTCATCCAATTTAGGTATGGGTACTCATAAAATCTACTATGCAATCCAATGCCAATGCACTCCTCCCGCCAAGTCTTATCTGTCCTCTCAACTCTTTTCCCATTACTGTCTCGAGCATGCCCAAAATCTATCAAAGTAATGGCCTCCAACCTCCACTGCTAGTAGGTCCTGACATCTTCAAATTTGTTTCTCACCAAACTAATACCCCAATCCAACACTCCGATGAAATCATACCACTGCTATTTAGGGTTGTAACTGCTGCTTCAAGCGGGTAACCCTAATACATGTTGTTTTAGAGTAACCTTAAAATAAAACGTTTTCCAATGAATACATACTCAATACACAATCATATATTGGAAGTATAAAAGATCTGAAATGGCAACCAACATTGTATGCATGCAGCTCTCAAAGGGCCTGGTTTGCTAAACTACCAGAATGTGGGAGATAGGTAGCAAAGTAGTAAAATTCTGCCTTTTACCATTTTGTTTATTTCTAATATTCTTTACACGTCAAGCATCATTTTCTATGAAAAGTAAATCACAGACCATATTTCAGTAGTTTGTTCACTATTCTATACAGCAGGGGTAAAATGTTCATTTGGAAATGCTGCATTCTCATACCTGGGAACTTTTGATTTCCAGTCACCTTGAGATTACACTGAATGCGGGGGGGAGGGGGCAGGGGCAAGGAACCGGATGTGTACAAATGTACTCTCATACACACACATATTAACACTCACATCTTCACAATCACTTTCCACACACACACGCTCATTCTTACATGCCAACTCTCATTCCTCATTCTCTAACATTCTCACATGTTCACTTACAGCTTTACTCCTCTCATTTTCCCACATACACACCCCTCTCACACATGTTTGCTCACTCACTTTTCTCCCTCTTCCACCACACACACAAACACACATGCCCACTCACCCTTACACCTATGCTCATTCATACTTTTCCTTCTCTTCCTTCTGCACAAACACACACTCTCACAGATATGCTTTCCCCTCCACTTGATATACTCCCTCCCCCATGCACGTACCCATTCACATATACACACACACACATGCCTCCCTCACATAGATATACACACCACACACACACACACACATGCACAAATATCCCCCCCCTCACTGACTATCTCTCCCTACCCCAAATCACCAGTAGTAGCAACCTCTTCCTATGGTTGATAGGAGGACTCCTTCTTCCAGCCAATAGCAGCAGCAGTAGCATCTTCTACTGCTGCTTCTGCTATAGGCCTCCTCCCTTCTTCCTGTTCCCACAGGCCAATTGGAGGCTTCTCCCTTCCTCCTGCCAGCACAGACAGGAAAAAGGGAGGAGGCATACCATTGGTCCACAGGCACAGGAAGAAGAAAAGAGGCCTCTGATTGGTCACAGGGCATGGAAAAGGAAGGAAGCATTCAATTTGCCTGTGTAGGCCAATCAGATGCCTTCTAATCTGGCTGCTTCACTAGCACAACAACTGCAAGGCACCTGGAGATTTTAGGTGTTGGCCCGGAGACCCGGCAATTCCATTAGAATTCCAGAGTCTCCGGGTCAAATCCAGAGAATTCTCAGGTATGTTCATTCTTACCTCTTGAAGTCATCAAGCCTCTTCTGTGTTTATTGAAAAAATCTTTGAATTGGGCCCTATTTTGGGATAGGTTGATGTACAAATTTACTATGTACATAGCATCTCATCCACAAATATCATATTAACAAAAAATATAAATCACATTCTAGCTTCTGTACTGCAGGGTCATTTATTATCAAAGCTTGGTTGTAACCTTAAGAATGAATATCTCTGGAGTCATTTGCTTGGGATTTTGATTTTTTTTTTGTTTGTTTGAAATTTGTTATTAAAGCAGGAACGAGTCCAACAAATATGTTCTAAAAAACCATTACAAAACTTCATAATCACAAAGCCAAAATCAAAATTTCAAGGTCAAAGTCAAAATTACCTCTCCCCCATCCTACTGCCCCCAACCCCATGACTGTGGTTCCCTCTAAGTACAAAAGGTAAGCTATTAAGACTAAGGACTATTGGTATAAAGCTTAGCTTTTTGGATTTTGATTTTAAAAAATCTTAGTAGCCCCCCACCCCCAGATGTTGCATCTGTACTACATCTTTACCCAGGGTTAGGTTTCTGCTTTTGCTTCCCCTAAACACTGTTGTTGATGCTGTGCTGGCCCCCACCATGGTCTTCTGATTTCCCAACCAAACCTCCATGAGCCTCAGATTCCCTTGTCACTCCACCCCGCAGACCTCCCATTCGATTCTCACCACCCATCTTGGCTCAGACCTCAAAATTTTCCCCCTATACCTCCCCATTGCCCCTCCACAGTGCTCAGTGCTCCAGTTCTAGATCTGCTGTTATTAGAAATCATCAGGGAGCATAGGGAATGAGTCAGACCAGGCCATGCACTCACATGTTATGCCTCTTCTGAGCTTCCATGCAGGGGGTAGAGCCTATGAGTGCATGGTCCAGCCAGACTTGGTTTCCATGATCACTACTGTCTAAAAAGCAGAGCTAGAGTTGGAATACTGAGCTTTGTGGAAGAGCAGTGGGAGGGAAAGGCTTGCAGGTCTGGGAGAAAATCAGATCAAGAGAAAGAGGGGTGCTAAGATTAGATGTCCATGGGCAGAGGGGTAGAAACGTTGTCACCCTGAAATTGTGCCGCTCTAGGCACAGGCCTAGTATGTATTTTGGGAAATCCAGTCCCGCCTCTACCCTTAATTTTGTCAAGTATACTCAAAATGAGAAAACTTACTGTTGAAACGCCAAACCTGAACACGTACATTGCTTCCCTTTCTCTTGGTGTGGAGAGAAACACATCCTGCTGGTGTTGTCAAAGTCAGTTTTGTTCTGGAACTGAGAACACTTCAGAAACTCGGGCCATGAAGAATTAACCATCTCTAGCACAGGTTCACAGCCTTCTTCAGCAGCTTTGCAGAAGGACCTGCAAGGAAGGAGCCCATGACTAGATGGAAAAGGAAAAAAAAGACAAGAGTTAAAGAAGTATAAAGTATTGCATTTTGTTGTAGTACAAAATAATATTTTCACTGTCACTCTTTTCTCACAATGAAATAGATGCATATTTTCAATACACATATGCATAAATATAAAATTCATATTTCTCTAAAATACTAGATCAATGCTTTTGTTCTATGCATATCTCATTGATGTTTATGATTGTCATCTCTAGATGTTCATTTTAAACAAAATGCTCTTTTATTGTAGAAAAATAATCTTGGCAGTCAATTGCTAAAATACACAATACTGTATAAAATGAACAGTTTAAAAAACACAATATATACATTTAAATACTAACATTAATATATCTAATGTATTCAAATATCACAACATGTATCTCATTTCAAAAATTATTTTGTTAAAAATATTACAGCAAAATTCAATTGAGACCAAAAATTCACTAAATTCATTAATTTTTCACATTATCCCAATACATAAAAACCATAAAAGATCCCTAACATTCACACCACACATCACCTCATTGATTCAATACATTATACTTCTAGTAATTAAACACAACAAGTCTTCCTATGTTACTGTCCCTCCTGTTTTTTTGTTTTAATTTTTGGAAGAATTATTGCTTCCCTCTCCGTTTTTCAATTATTGACATATTTGGGGAGGAGTTGCTCTTTTTTGGTGATTTTTGGATACATATGGTTGGCACATTCATATGGCATACAGTGTTAACATGTTCATGAGGTGAATTTTCAGTGTTATGCATGTAAAAATTAGCATATATACAGTATAATAACATATAGATTGTACAAGCAACTTTAAAGTGTGGCCGACCCCAACTGATGGCCCTATATTCCTGCCCATTATTAACCACAACTTAGTGGGATTTTCTATTGAGTTTGTCTGTGATTGGCTATCCTGAGGGCACTAGGGGAGTTAGTGCTAAAGAGTGTGTTGTCATTTTGCGTTAGCTTTGGGAGAAGCAAGAGTATTTCCATTTTGTCCCCAGCTGAGCTGGGCTCACTAACCTAACTTGATGTTTTTGTCCTACATTTAGAGGAGACTCCCTGTCTGAGAAGGTCTGCCTCATTTTGTAAAAGATAGAGATTTTGGAAATATTGGTCAAGGTTCAGACATTTTTTCTCATTCTGGGGAATACCCTTTGGATAGGGACAAGCCACAAACCAGAGAGCAGGGGCGCGAGGCCTATCGTCTTTCCTTCTACTCCCTAGAGGAAGCAAGACCAGGGACGCATTACCCAGTGTAGTATTTTTGGACTTAGGGAATTTGGGATTGTCCCTTTTTTGTTTGTGTGGAGGTTTTTTCCCACTCCTGCTCATAACTTGGGGTCAGGAGATTGAGAACTTTGATTAAGACGGGAATCAGACTTTTCACCCCAGAGAAGTCACACAGAATTTAAAGTAGGAATGGAATGAAAAATGAAGATCTGGAGATTCCTAACTGCATCTCCACCCAAAAGGGAGCAGGACACAGGCTGTGGGGAAGAGACAGATCTTTGGACTGAGGTGAGATATTTTTGTGCTTTGGGTTCCCCCATAGGCTTCCCCATCTGACTGGGCCATTGGACATTGATGAAGAAAAGGTGACAAGCTCCCCCATCCCCACCCCCAGGAGCTAGAGAGATGGACACGAGTACCCCCCAAGAGAAGCTATGTAAATAGCTCTAATGTACAGTTTCAGTGTGGAAAGTACACGGGACTATGATTAACGTTTGGAAATAATCAGTAAATTGTATTTGAACACCCAGCCTGTGTCCAGCCTGTCTGTCCCTGAGGAAAATACAGAACCAGAGAGATGCACATATTCAAGCAGAAATACTCCATTACCTGGGACATTCCTTCCTCCTCCCTCCCCCCCACAGCAAGAACTCCCCCCCCCCCCCAGGGACCTGCAACAAGAGGGAATAGGAAGGATAGAGTAGTCCCAACCAAAAAAAAAAAATACTTTTATGGGCCTAATGGAAAACAGGACCCCCCCTCCCTCCCAGCAAAGGGTTACAAAAATAAAAATGTATTTCTCTATGTAATATGCAAGTATGTGAAAACTGCCAATAATGATGACGGCAGAGTTTCCTTTTGGGGGGTGGGGGGGAGATTGAGGGCTGGGTTGAGGGGCAGCAGTTTCCTTCTCCTATTATAGGCTCCCAACAATCAGAACTAGCGCTGGGATCTAGTGCTATGAGTCTCATTTGACCCTACCCAAGGATTTTTTTTCTCCTATTTTATATTCCCACCCAACTCAACGAGCCCCATCACTGCAGCAATTGTATCTACCATGGCTCTTGAACCCTGCAATAATGAGGCATACATTTAGCGCCATGGCGCAATGAGTGGGACACCCTCTCCAGGGCCAGTGAGCACCCGCCTCCAGAGCATCCCCTGTCCCAGCCAGATGGGGAACAAAA